>NC_089752.1:79646373-79648873 GCF_040412425.1 Macrobrachium rosenbergii | reverse complement strand
GCCTTTTGCAATAAAAACTAAAGTCAGCAGCTTCGATTCAAACAATTAATAGCGGAATTTGGACTTGATACTCTATGGGCGTTATATTTCCCACCTACTTTCTCTCCGCTAATGCAAAAATAATCTTGTAAAATATTGCGGCACTGCCATGTTTTGTCTGTTCACACCGTAAACAGGTTTCTTGTGCCGCCCCGTAGTATAACAAAATGAGAATCTCAACAATGTTGTGTAACCTAATTCTGCAGTTTCTACTGGAAGTATACAGTAAATATTCTAGCTACAGAATTTTAGATAAGGTAAACATCCATCTTCTTTGTAAGTATACCACTGGTTTTACGATGCTGGACTGTCGATCGTTAGGCCAACCAACGATGCGTCTAGTTATTATTAATAAGAATGACCACCGATGAAATCCAGGTGACGTATACGCATGAGCTTCCGGGGTCAGCTGTTGGTATTTAGGCATAGGCTTAACGACCTCCTTCCCAGAACAACATAGCTCTGGCGTCGGATGTCAAGGGCAGTCTGTCAAAATATCATCTAAAGGGAAGCAGAGTGAATGTTTTTTATTCCTAATGATAAGTTTAACCGCGCCGCATAACATCATTTGGCAGACATCTTCGACCCCCACTTAATCTCCTTTCTAAAACTACAGTTCCTGAGAGCTTTTGGTGTCAGCGATGATTGCACATAAAATCACCAGAAAAGAAAGACCATTAACACCAGTAATAACAGTTTTACCTTTGTCTTTACGGGATAATTCGGAGAGGTCTGACTATAATGCCCGAACTTAAAGTCGTAAAATCGAGATAATTACGACCTCAGGTGAGACTATATGCGTGGATTTCCGAGCCAGTAACGACAGAAAACTTCCCAAAGGAAGATAAAGTCCTCAGCAATAAGAGACCGAGGAACGACGGCCGTTTAAAGGTAAACCCATTTCCGTGTTGCACATCGGCATTGAATTGTTTAGAGTAATTGTTTCCCTCAGCTGGATGTGAGCAGTTTGCTAAACTCATTTACAAGACTCAGTGACGATTCCAAAGGTTTATTGGTGGCATCGTATCCAGAGATAAGGGGGACTGAGATGGTTTAGGAACGCAGTGAAAAAGGAAGGGTAGTGAGAAAGGAAGGGAAACAGTCAAATGCCAAGTCAAATGTCATCCCCGAACCATCGAATGTAGAGACATGCATGTAGGCCGCAGCGTTGTAAAAGATAGTGACTTGGTTGCCGGGTCGCAATCGTAAAGGTGTGCTTACACTACAGTAAAACTTGTAACCAAACACACGTTAGCAACTTATTGCATACATGTAACGAACAGGTTAAAAACAAGTCAACGACCGTAAGTAGAGAACGAACCTTTGGCAAACGCTGATGACAATTGCACTGAGCACTGGTTAGAACTACCTCTAAGTCATCGATTTGTATTCAGCCTGTGAGTGATGTGTGTGCTACAAACTGCCGACACGTGTCTATGAAGTTTTATTGCAATGTGGGTGCATCCTTAAGGCTTGGTCGTGCTTGGGAAATCAGTCTTGAGCATTTCGTTTTTATTTATTTTTTTCTTTTTACAAATGATTCCATAACAGTCGAAGACAAAAGAAATGGGGAATGAATATGAATAAAAGTCAAATAGAAAGTACATTCTTCCCTTGGATAAACGCTGAATGGGCGTAACCATAGGGATTTGATTCCATTAAAAAGGAGAGCTTTAAATACCTAAGAAATATTTTCATCAAGCTAAGAACCATCATAAGTTTTCATATATAATTTACAGAGACACGAACCTAACTTGCGTTTTCATGTATAAATAAGCACTGGTGTCTTTTTCTAGCCATGACTGCATCACGCTACAAGAAGTTTATGATGGTAAATGCTTACATTGCAATTCAAGATATGCCAGAAAAAATTTTCTTTGCTGTAAATAATTTATAATTTTTTTTTTTTGCGGAGATTCTTCCTAGTTTCAAAGAACATATTATTCTCTTATGGTTTTTCATACCACTAGCATCATCCCAATTAAGTTTTTTTACTTATATGACATTTATTTATATTATTATTATCATTAAATTAATTTAAACAAACTGCTGGATTACATATTTAAACAGACCAAAAACAGATTAAAAGTTACATTCAGAAATGGACTTGGGAATGAATAGCTTGATTATCCCAAACGGCAGTAATTTCCTGCTCTATAAATTAAAAATTTTTGATAAATTATTATTTTTTTTTATTATTGTGTTATTTGTTCGTAGCCATCATCTTTCTATTCCTTTGACGTATAAATTTCATATGATTTAGATTTGTACAAACAAAGGTATCAATAATCTTTTTCTTATTCTTTGGAAGTTTGAATTTTAAGTCAATGGCCCCTGTGGGCTTGTTCCATATGAATAGGGTTCATCATCTGAAAAGTTAACTACACATATAAAGGTTGCTCACAACAAAAAGATTTTCTAGCGTTTCGGTTAATAATAAATTCCACCGGGATAACAATAA
>NC_089752.1:79636373-79641373 GCF_040412425.1 Macrobrachium rosenbergii | reverse complement strand
AACCTTCTATTAGCTCAATTTTTCATTTAACCAATCACATGTTTGGTTTATGAAATAAAGTCAGTTTTTGTATTTCAGGTTTGATTTAAGCATGCCCGTTTAGATGTAGGATTGTATTATAGCATAAGAGAGAAAGAGCAAATGCAAGAGAGAGAGAAAGAGATGGCTTTCTTCGGTCAGCTACCAACCTGCGCGACTTTGCAAAGGTAAGTTAGGAAAAAAAGTTGTACGGGAGTTCTGCCGTACAACAGAAATTGGTGGGCAGCGGTACAGGCACTAATTGACGGTGTCACGAATCCATGAAGAAGAGAGAGTATGTGTGAGCTAGGCATTTGAGTCAGGTTGGCATCCATGGTTGCTAAGGGGGTAGATCGCTAACCTGCACTTTTTGCAAGGCGCGGTTACTGTGTTGTCATTTTGGCTGTCAGTCTTAATCAGTGGGTGATTTTAATGAGGAGTGATTAACGAGTGTTGGTGTTCTTACGGCGGTTTATGACGTAGTTGTATACTTTTGTGTATTTTTTGTGAAGGTGTGCGTGTAACTTCGTGAATTCTGGGAAGGCTGCAGACACTGGGGCCGGTAATCGAAAAAATCAAAGTAGATTCTTTTTTTTTTTTTTTTTGACTCGTAATCGATAGTGATTTCTTTCCTTTCTCTTTCTATTTTCTTTATTTTCTTATGGGGTTTGTTTTTTTTTTTTTTTTTTTTATTTGAAGTATGCGTCGCTTGTGTGTCTGTGGGGCTTAGGGATTTGTGAAATTCCTGGATGAAGATAAGAGTAGGTGTGGCATCCTCTTGTTTATCAAACGGTGCGATCTCATTGCTCGCTCAGCAGTGTCTTGCATAGTGACTGAGGAGCCGAGTGTCAAAGAGTGAATTTTGTTTCTGTGATTCAATTTCTTTCTCTCCTTGGGGATGATTTGGTGATTTAACCTTAAATACCAGATATCCTTATGCTCAGCTGTTTGAATGGGTCACTGGAGCGTGTATGAGAGAAGGGATTTGCTCCCGTGGAGTTTGTGAATAATTACAGTTAATGGGATAATAATATTTTTATTTATTTATATTTTTTTTGTTTTAGTTGTGGGTTAGAGCATATGATTTTTATGTTACATGTGTTTACGGTTGGTGTGTGTTTTTATTGTTGAAAGTATTTGACATCAGGTACAATTTTGCCAAAGTTACTAGTAAGGGACAAAGTAAAGCCCCAAAAATGTTGGGTGACGAGTCAGAAGATAAGAAGACTGGTCCATAAGGCCACCACCTTTGCCTCACCAATTCAGGCCTTTTCCGGGCTTGGTGAATGGAGTTTTGAGACAGCCTGTTGAAATTTTTATTGAGTCTGTTCAAAACCATTTGAATACGAAGAAAATCACAGATGAAACAGAAGCGTTTAATGAGGCTAAGGGTTTTCTTGCTCTAGACATGGGAGATACTGGAAAATGCTGCCGTAGCTTTGGATTTAAGAAATGCCAGTCTTGGGATGACCTGAGTTTTTCTAAGAACTGCGTATGGGGCAGACGAGTGTGGTGACTTGGTTCGGGATACAAAAGCATTCTATAGGATCAGGAATGGACAGAATTCTATGGTAGAGTATAGCTCACAATTATTTGATGCAGCTTCAGCCTCAGTGGAGAAAATGAGAGGTTTGAGGTGGGTACAAGACAATCCTGTATCGTTAGACAACTTTCAGAAGTTTTTGCATTTTTTCTGGCTTCTGAATGACGTCCCGGGCGCAGTAGCAAGTAGCTTTCATAGTCAGATAGAGCCTAACTCTGTTGAATCATTTATTTTTGCCGTAGACAGCATATTTTTTAACGGGATGCTAAAAACCGCGATGGGTGGTCATAGGAACTTTTCACAGGGAGGTTCAGGGTTTGCTTCTAGTAGTTTTTGTGCTAAAGTGGAGAGTGACAGGAAATCTATTGATCAAACGCCACAGTTTCGTTGTTTTAATTGCAATAAGCCAGGGCATATGTAGAAGTTTCGCCAAGTTAAATACTGTAGAGGGCACCCTTGGCAGTTTTGTCCTTCACGCAAAAGAAGTAATGTTAGGCCAGTAACTCAGAATTTTGGTGGTAGCTATAAGAGAGCTTCTCGAGAGGGATATCCAAGTAAGTCTAGAAATAGACAGAATTTTTGCTGGGTAGAACAGCCACAGGGGATAGATTAAACTATGCCTACCATAGGGCTTTTGGGAGACATACGGGAACTGAAGTCTGTGATTAATGGAGCTGTAAGTGGGTCTAGTGTTTTAATTTTTGTAGATACAGGGGCATCTTTCAGTTTAGTGGATTATGCTTTTTATCAATCGATGTTTTCCCAGTTTCGGTTGAAACATTCAGAGGGGAAGGTGTGATGTCCAAGCTCAGAGACTGGACGTTGTAGGGGAGGTGGATATCTGTTTTTCTCTGGGGAACCAGTTAATAAGGGAACCAGTTTTGATGGTGAGAGGTGTTAATCTGAATAATAAGGTTTTATTGGGCCATCCAGAGTGTGCAAGGATCGGTATTTCTATTTACCCTAGCAAAGGAGGCATGACATTTGGTGAAACTGGGGGTTTTATCCCGTAAGTGGGTATTGAGGAAATGGAGGGGAATATATCTGTAAGTGGAAATAAGGAGGACATTGTGGGAGATAATCGATCACAGGGAAATAGTGACCCTAATGGTGTGGGCAAGAGTATACATAATGGTGTCTTGTTGGAGGATATTATTTTAGAACCAGGTATGGTTGGTTTGGTGAAAGTTAAGTTGAGTGGTTTAAGGGTGAATAAACAGGTGTGTGTGGTGGAAGATAGTGAGAAACTTAAAGGTGTGGTGAGTACAGTTTCAATAAATAAGGTATCAAATAAAGGAGTTATATGGGTGGAATTGTTGAACTGCAATAATTCAGTTAGGATATATCAGAGAAACACGTATGTTCTAGATCTAGAAGAATGGAATAATGAAATGGAATCAGTGACATTCATAAGGGAGGAAAATGGCTTTTGGGGGGCTGAAATGGAGGTTAGAAGGGAGATTTATAGGAATCATTTGGGTGAGGCAGATTATAAAGAATACATAGAGGGGGCTAGGTTAGGTGTCAGCTGAATATTCAGACGTTATTACTCTAAAATGAGATAAATTGGGGCTAATAGATGTGTTAGAGGTCCAGTTAGAGGAAGGGACAAAGCCCATTTATGCCGCATCATATAGGATACCTTTCAAGGTTAGGGAGCAGGTTGAGCAAGAGGTTAATAAGAGGGAGGAGGAAGATATAATTAGGCCTAGCTCGTCACCGTTAGCTTTCCTGTTGTTGGCAGTACCTAAGAAGGATGGTTCAATCCTTGTATGTGTAGATTTTAGAAAATTGAATGAGAAGACCATTCCAGATAGGTATCTGGTGGTGCGTTTGCCAGTTTTGTTTGTGAAGATTGGAGGTAGGAATATCTGTTCAGCAACTGATCTCATGCAAGGGCTTTTGCAAGTAGCCTACCATTGAGTGGGGAGAATAGAAAAATGACAGCTTTCTTGATACCAAAGGGACATTATGAATTTAAATGAATGCCTTTTGGTTTGTCGGGTAGCCCTATGACATTTACGAGGCTAGTGAATATAGTCTCGCATGGGATGTTGGGAAAAATATGTTTGTGTATATGTATGGCATTTTGATTACTACGGATTCCATAGAGGAACATTTAGAGGTACTGAGGGAAATCCTTAGGAGGTTTAGAATAGCAGGTCTAAAGGTTAAACTAGCCAAGTGTGATTTCTTGTATATTTAGGACATGTCATTTCGAAAGAAGGTGTTCGAGTGAATGACAAGAAGGTCAGAGCAATCGCGAATTTTCCTACACCCAAGTAAAAAAAAAAAACAGGTCCGCTCGTTCATAGGAATGACAGGATTTTTCCATAGGTTCGTGAAAGGCTGTTATACATTGTCGGTTCCTTTAACGGATGTACTGAGGGATGACGTACAGTATTCATGGGGTGAGGCTCAGCAAGCAGCCTTTCAGAATGTTAAAGAGGCTTTGATGAGTCCTCCAGTTTTAAAATTACCAGATTTTTCTTTACCTTTCACATTAGTGACTGAAACCAGTCAATAGGGTATAGGTGGTTGTTTGATGCAGAAATTTGAGGGTAAATTGCATCCAATAGCTTTTTATAGCAGAAAGTTCAAGACACAAAGGTGTAATGAAAGGTTAATGGCGACAGTGGATAAAGAGGCATTCGCTGAGGTGTATAGTTTAGTGCATTTTAAGATGTTACTAATGGGGAATAAGGTGGAAGTTCTTACGGATCATAAGCCATTGTTGGATATTTTTAATAACCCTGATCTTTCTTCTAAGAGGGCTATGTGGTTTTTGACAATTAGGGATTTTGATGCTAAGTTTAGGTATATTGAGGATAAACATAATATAGTGGCAGATGCTCTTAGTAGGCATTTTGTGGATACGGAGGGTGTGCATGTGTGTACTGTAACTGGCGAGAGTAAGGATTGGGATATTAGTTGGTAGAGAAGAAACAAGATGAAGATGGGATGTTAGTAGACAGAAATGCATTTCTTAGAGGTGAATTTGTGGGAAAGGGTTATAGATTACCTTATTCAGGTCTGAAGTTAGAGGGTAATTTGTTGGTGAGGAGAATTTAATATAAGTTGAGGAGTAGTGAGGATGAGGGTGATATGACACACATCGTGATGCCAAAATGATTAATTCTAGTGGTTTGGATATAGTGCATTGTAAATTTGGTAGTCCATTTTTGGGGATTGAGATTTATCAGAGTGTACGTGATAAATTTTTCTGGAAAAGCATGTTTTCTTCAGTGGAGACTTTTGTGAATGGGTGTTCTGTGTGTAATTCGTGTAAACTGGCAGGGGTTACGCTGTATAAATTGGGGTCTTTTCCTGTGCCTAGTAGACCTTTTGAAAGGATTCACGTGGATCTTTTGTCGAACTTTTATGAATCAAGGTTTGAATACAAGAATTTGTTGTTGATTATAGATGAATTAACAAGGTT
>NC_089752.1:79621373-79633873 GCF_040412425.1 Macrobrachium rosenbergii | reverse complement strand
TCGCCATGGAGTTTTACGCTAACATCCCCTTCTTCAAAATTATGAGATTTATGGTAAATTTTACTGTTATGCGCCTTAGATAGGAAGCTAAAATATAATATATATGTGGGTGTGCGTTGAGAAGACTGTTGCATTTTTATATCTGCTTCACTAGTAGGTTGAAGATCGCCAATTCACGAGGAACATAACAATTACAGCCTGATTTAGTGTGAAACATATTTCCATGGGGCTCTTCCCGTGCGAAAGGTATCATTTCGTAAGATATCATGAAATTGTCAGTGGAACAGCTGCAGTGCGAAAGTAACGGCCCACATTGAATTTTCTGTTTTGCAAAATGATTTAAATTGAAAAATACTTGTGTTGCGAGCTGATTTACAGATTTTACAATGTTTCGGTGCTTGAAAAATATATGTGATAAGCGTAAATTTTATTCGCTTTTCACAAGTGTGCTCATGACCACTTTAGTTATTGTTATTTAATTTGCTTTTTCAATTTTGTGACTTTTAACTTTAACTCTGACTCATTATTGTCATGAAAATGCTCTCTAAATGTTTGCCGTGTGTATAGATATGTTATAACGTCTCACAACATCGTGTCATTCAGGTGTTATTAGGCAAAAATCTATGGCATACCTGATATCCCTTGCAAATCTTTATGCATTTAATTTTTTTCTAGAGCTTGACTTTATAAAAATACAGTTTGAAATTTTATATATGATATATTACCTTAATTTCAACATACTTTCGAACAAGCTATATCAGAATATTCCAATCAATGAATTCTTGTCGTGAATATTAAATCACATTTTATCATTTAACCGCGCAAAACAAGTAATAAAAGTTATACAATTTCAGGAGATGATTTGTCATATTAAGATTTGCATATTATGTTATGTAACATCAAATCATCAAACTGAACGAGAGAACTTAACGGTAGAAATACTGGGTTATAAGCAGATGAATCTTTTCGTCAAATCATATGCTTTATTTGTAATGCTTATCATTAATAGATTTAACCTAACAGTATATGAAGATGAATTAAACTCCTTTATTGCGTTACTGCTCATAACATGTCCAGACAGACTAGATAAAAATTTTTAATTTAAAAAGGAAATCAGAGATAAATAAAAATAACAATGCAACATTGACTGATATTTCTTTTAAATAAGTCAAAAATAAAATAAAAAACATCAAAATACACACGAGTAAACTCACAAGGAAGGACCAAGAAAGTGAGCGACTTCGCACCAGACAGCGTCTTGCAATCCCATCTCATCACCGAACTGTCATGCCGGTTCCTCATTCCCCGAGCTTCGGAAAGCAATCAAACTAAGTTCAGCTTAAAAGAAAAAAAAATCTCTTAAGCGAGGCTGCCAAACCGGATGCTGTAAAGTTATCCAATATGAGAAGAAAACAAATCTCTCGTTTTAAGATGGAAACTTTTCGTTTCTGACAAAAACTAGTAACGCTTCTGGTTTTCTGACTCCATTCATAAATACTTCAAAAAAGTTTTGGCTGTTTTTCTTGGTACGGAGAAAGCTGTCAGTTATTCCGACTGAGAGGCGGACTGTTTTTCCATGTCTTGCATCACTGGCAGGGTAATCGAAGATAGAAGTTAGAGATTTTCGATATAAATTATCATAATAGTATGAGGCTACTTCTTCAAGAACTAGAAATATAACCTAGGTCTAAACATATTTTTTTGATATAGTGACTTCTCTTTTATTATATTTCAGATATTTAGAAAAAATGTACATTCCGATTGCTGTATGAAGACCTCTGAATGAACTACAATTTGTTAAAATGTAATTAAGGTATGTGAGTGTCATTACTGAGAAAAAAGTTAAGATATCGTGTAGATAGATAGTGAATAAAAATGGGATAGGGTTAAACATGCCGACAACAGAGAAGCTTTTACCGAGATCAGATTCACGGCAGGAATTAGCAACTCATAGGGGTGAGCTGCTAAATAAATATACGGCTCCCATCTCCTCCAAATTTTAACTACCTAAATAAGTTATATCATTTAGCTTATCATTATTTGCTTTAGAATTCAAACCCCGCTAATGCAATTTATTTACAAGATACTGAGGGTTATAGTTTAACCTAAATGAAAGCTGTTTATTAGTGGAACGTGCTTGGGCAATAAAATTTTTATCGGTGCCTGTTGTGTAACGAAGAAGGCTGGCTTCAGTAATTACTTTGTTTAAAGATTTTTTATTCTAACATCTATGCATAAAACTGTTTCAGTGGTTTTATTTTTGTTGGGAATATAAATATCATACAATACAAGCAAGCAAAGTTAAGAAGTTTTGTAACAATAGTGTTTTCATAACCTGTAACTTTTGTAACAAATTCCCAGAAAACAGTCATAATGTCAGGTACCGTTGAGAAACTTTATTGCATAAGTTTAAAACTATAATTGGAGACCTGTAACTCTTGTGATTAAAACTACTTCTGTTTAACTGATTTTGGGAAACTAAAATCCTGGTTATTCTCTGTTTGATGTTATACGATATCTAAATACATACAGTTCATAAGGCAATTTTTATTGCAAAGAATTTTCCTTATACAGGAGAATATCTTAGCCAAAAGAGACTTTCTAAAGACATATATATGATTAATTACGTAGTTATCATTAATAAATTCTTTTGCTTATAAAATAAAAGTAGGAATTAATTACATAAAAATTATGTCTTCAATTTGTGACGAAAATGGAATCGACCTCAAATCTTCTAATTATGTGAAAAATACTATTATTGTACACTTTCAGCGCTTTGTATCAGTACACGCGAATGTCAATCTCCTCGGCAAACAAAAAGTACTATATAAAATGGAGAAGAACTTGAATATTTAGATCATTTAGGAAGAAGCGTCTTGTGTCAGAAATGTCGAAAGTAACAGAACAAGTATTTGACATACAAACTTACTATAAGATTCAGGGCCTCTGTAACACAGTTTTTTCGCAATAACTTTTTATCTATGCATTTCATAAATATAACTCTTAATTCAGAGTGCACATTATATCTGCATTACGTAGGTGAATAAATTTGGTACTTATAATGTAAAAGTTACTTTTTTTGAAGACGGGCCAACTTACTCAGAGAAAAGGTTTCGAACGCACTCGTTACGTAACTTATGACAGCATTTCTTCCCTCTTTCTCGATGGATGATTGGCTATACGTAACGAAGGGTAGACCTCTGACAACAATGACAAAAATTTAAATACAAGCAAAGCAGTACACCTTTACGAACTCTGAAACCTCTCCACTGATAATTGTCATAATGAACAAGCCAACAAAATATGTTAATAAATACAAAAACACTTCGATTATTAGTCTAACTCCCAAAATAAGTTTCCTAAGAAATTACAGTCTACTTTATAGGTCACAATCAGATTGACAAGATGTAGGGAATAGTTGGTACTTTTCAAAAACATAGTAAACAAGCTTGATTTGATAACTGTTGTATCCAATGTCAAGCAATTTTTATTTATTGGCTATCTACCTATTTACTGAAAAAAAATAGCCGGTACCGTATTTTGGCTTTAAACCTTCACCAATAATTATCGTCAGAATAATGACTTCATGAGGCTCCACCCACTTTGGCCTCGTTATAATTCAGGATAACACTGAAGGCTATCATATGCATTGTTGGATTAGAAAATTTAACTTCTGGCTATAAAAACTCATTTCTCGAGTAGTTGTAAGAAGTGCTAAATGATCCTCAAGGATCCCAGCAGTTGGCCTAAACGTTTAATTCATGTATATTACTGTTATTACTACTGTTGTGGACTACTGCTACAGTAGTATTACTACGCTAGCACAGATACCCCACCCACATCTATGTATCGTTCCGCCATTCATAAAGTCTTTGTCATGTTTTTTCACTGCGCAATAAGCCATGGCCTCCTCAGAAATTAAGTTTAACATTAGATGATAGGTTATTTCATTAAGCTAACAAATTATGGCAACTGGGTATGTTATTGCCGATGTTGAAGCTAAAAATAAAGTATGGTATTATTCCTTCATTGCATTATCATCTTTACTATTTGTTTTGCTACATGTTGTAATTATTTTAAAGGATAGAAGAATTATGTTCACTTTACTTCTATAAATTCCCATTAGATGTACAAATAAAACTCCTAAAACTATTCATGATTTATTTACAAAATGCAGTCATCATCACTCTCGAGGAAAAGATCATCTTCCCCGTCCTCATCGTCACTGGCCAGGCAAATGATGACTGGTTCTACTGTCTCTCGGATATTGTCCGACTCCCAATACTCCTCCTCGAAATGACGGGATTGTCGAACTGCTCCTGCCCACACTTCCGGGGTAACAGAAAGCCTGGCTTCCTCCAACCTGTCCTGCAGGTCGGATCGAGTAAATCGACGGAGGGTGAGGAACTTACTTGTCTCTTCTTGACCCCCCACACCTGTTCAATTGCATTGAGCTTGGGGTGAGCTGGGGGCAAACGCACAACCTCATGGCCCCATTCACGGATGGTGTTGTCAGTCTCATACCTTCGCTCCGGCCGATTCTTTTGGCAAATAACCAGCAGCTCCGAGCGTGTGGCAGAAGGACGGAACGATATCCTGCGCTATTCTAGCCACCTGATGAGAGAACATAATAGAACATTAATGCCTTAAAGATAGATCATAAATTGTTACATGTAGTACAAGCAATAAAGTGCAATTTGATAAAGTTCCCATGAAAATAGGTTAATTGATTCTTCGAACAATTTATATATATATATATATATATATATATATATATATATATATATATATATATATATATATATATATATATATATATATATATATATATATATATGGAAGTCATTATAATGACCTGACGAGATCTGCCTTTTTGGTTGCTGATGTGGGGCATCGACTCTCCTCGATCAGTGTGCTATGATATGGTGCAATTATCAAGCACAAGTACAGATGGCTCGGGAAGGGATGGCAGAAGTTGCGCCGTTAGCCACTGTTTGAACAACTTTGCCTTCATCTCGCCATGGTAGTCTCCCTGATTGGTCTTGGCCAGGTAGCACAGGTATGAACCATCTATAAAGCCATCATTTGTGCCAGCTGCTACCACCACAAAACGCTCACCTTCTCCAGGAGGAACCTGACGACTGTAAGTGGGGTTGGTGACATCCTGCATAGTGTCTGCCCATTCCCTGCTGTGGGCCATCCTTGTCGTAAACCAGGTTTCATCTACGTAAACGACCACTCTCCCCTCCTCCCGCTGGCGTCGTAGATCACAGAGAGCAGTTATCCGGCGGCATACAATTTCCAGAGATTCCTTCCTTACATACATCTTACGTTGCGAAGTTTTATACTTGAATCCCATAGAGTGCAAGAGTCGAAGTACTGAAGCCCATGATGTCATTTCCGGAATAATGCTAGCTGTTTTGAGGTCATTTGCCAAGGAACCAACAGTAAAATGCTCCTTCTCGGCAAACTTTCTGTGGATACAGCGGCGAATGGCATCAATTGTAAAGTTATCAAAGACAGGCGGCGCTTGTGATCCTGACGATGGTGAAGGAACGGAACTGGAGGCACGGTTGACGGTGACCCTCACTGCACCTGCAATCATGCCCAAAACATATCCCACACGGTCGTAGGCCTAAAGAAGAAGAAAAAAAATTATATCGGATGATCCGTTGGTCTGCTGGAGATTTTAGCACATATAAGCTTGTATTTACTTTGGATAAAAATCTTATTTTAACAAAAATAGTTATATAAAGACTGTATACATACAATCTCTCTCTTTCTCTCTCTCTTGGTGGCATAGTGAATAGTTAATGGAAATGTTCAGAATCCTGAATGACATTACAAGTATTATAATCACGTTACGCTAAATACAAATCAGACCATAAACATTGGATTTAAACTAGAAACTGAATAATTACCTATTCAGGCTATAGTAAGTATGGCCACGGGCTTTCTTTTGACTGTATAAAGTTGCCAGTCGTAAGACAAATGGAGTTTTGCAACCACGGGGACAATTCCAAATCCTGTTAGCCATTCTTGACTGCTATGGGTTTCAGAGCCGATGGAACAAGTGAATGAGTTTCTGTCTGGTGGATGGGCTGGGCAACATTTCGTCAAACGGTGTTTACCTTGCTTACGTAATGAATGTTTTTCGACTCTTGGCTCGTAATCATCGGCCATGGCGTCGGCTAGACAATTTTTACTCTATAAAAATTAAAACTATCGGGTTTAGGTTATTGATAACGCTGACAGAATTTGTGTGTGGTTGTAAAATATACATATGTCAACTTTCAGCTACATCCGATGCTTTGATAAGGAGCAAAGTCCAAAAAACCGTGCTACAGAGGCCCTGAATCTCATAGTAGGTCTGCATTCAGTTATACTTTGCCATTATCCCCATTTTATGGTTACCAAATTATTACTCACTCTGTTAGTTACCAAATCCTTATTGTGTTGGTTATCAAGTCTCTTAGGGACACATTACCACTTGCAGTGGAACTTTCCAAATATTCATGTGAACCTAATTCATCTAGAGCACATCGTCTTTGTATGTCCACTGGGTTTTTCTCTTGAACCTTAGGAAGTGTTGTAAATGACAGAATCATTAAACTTACTGGAAAATTTTTCTGAGTAACAACACTTGGTTTGAAAATTTTGTTTATTTATTACTTTTTGCAGGTCCAAGGATCGATTAAATTCAGATTACTCCGTTTCAGCCATGATAAAAGCATTTTTACTCGTTTTTATTTAACTTGACTTCTGTATCTGTCTTTCTGTTTGTCCATCTGTCTATTTGGGTCAAAATTTGCAACCGATTTTTTACCCACTTCTACCGAACCAATTTCTCCCAGATTTGGTGTACACGTTCAAAGTCAGTGACAATGCAATGTTACGCAAAAATAAAAAAAAATAAATAAATACTACTATCATTGTTTAGTATGCAAAAACACCTAGCCAAAGGATTATGGTTTCATAGGTGTGAAACATGTATTGTCATGACCGTAGGTTCGTACACTTTCATAATGACCATGCAAGCTAGCAAGGATGGGGCTCTGCAATCGATTCAGTCATTCAGTGATGCAAGCAGTACTTATTCAAATGTCAAACACAAAAAAATCACAAATGAAACCAATTAAAAAAAGTTTTAAAACCACGTTTTTATTTCAAAATGCACTAAAAAATATAAAATAAAACTTTCAGTGATCTACAATATTAATGGTTTCTTATGCCTAAACATAAACACGTGGGCCACCTATTTGTCCAATCTTGCATTCTTTTGCTTGCTTTCCTAAAAAAAAAAAAAAAAACTCTGGTTTGCACGACGTTTGTGATTACTTATGCCTAAATGTAAAACCGTGGGCTGCTTACCCTAACTTGCATATACAGTCACTCAAAAATGTTTTGCAACATGTTCCAGAAGTTTTCGTTCTCCTAACACTAATTTGTTCTTTTGATATTTACAAGGAAATGTAATTTTCTTATAAGAGTTTGATTATTAATCATATGGTTAACAATATAAAAAAGAATGGTGAGTGAAAAATTCATATTATGAAAAATGACGAAACATTTTGAAAAATTTCACTTCAGATGATTGGGCAAAAGAGTCAAAGAAGAAACTATATTTCGAACCCAGATAAAAGCTTATTGACGAATAAAATAATATTGAATACTCATCAATGAAATTATATACAAATAAAGAAAGAAAGAATTCAACCATTATCGTTGTCAAAAACAAAAAAGAAAAAATCTCATAACGTCGTATGTTATCGTGTGACTCCACATTCAGGCAGGAAAGTTAAACTAAACTGTCTCGTCACTTGCACCGATAAGATGGGCAACAGACTCAGCCGCACCACAATCATTAGCTTGCATAAGACTAATGTTTCTATCGTAGATATTGCTCGGCAGCTTAGCGTAAATAAAACAACCATGTATAGAGGGATACAACAACAGAGAGAACGAGGAAATATGATAAATTCATTGTAAAAAGTGGAGGACGACACCATTGTTGCACTACTATTAAGGATCATCATCAGATGATCACTGAAGGAGGCATCAAGGAGCTCCGCCTAACTCTCCTGACAGCCGGTGTTGCTATAAAGAGAGAACATTACGCTCTCCCTTCAAGTTGCTGCTCAAACCATCCGTAACAGGCTACATGAGACCAAGATATTATTTCATCATACTCCTGCCAAGAAACACTTCATATCAGCGAAACACAAAGAATAGAGGCTAGGGTTTGCGTTATAATATAATCCAGTGGCCGATGATTTCTGTAAGAGTCATCTTTTGCGATGAGGAGGAGACATTCTCCACTGATGAGCATGGTAGTCTTCTTCACTGCTGGCATTTAGCATTAACTAAATTAATGTTGAACTTCTTGCTAATTTTAATTCTTTAGAAACTTAGATAATAAGAAATACAAAAATATGATGGCGTTATATATTCAGTTAACTTCATAATCCTGAGATGGTCATGATAAACCCGTATGTGAGTAAGTACCATCAGTCTGAAAGAGACCTAGAGGTCAGTAGGGTCGGTACTACATGATAAGGGCAATACCACTATATCAGATATATCAAATCAGAGGATATAACAACTATAAGAGAATGGAAATATATATATATATATATGACATACAGGGAGAAGAAGTTCAGATATTGCTGGGCCTTGAACCAGCCTGACTACCTCATCTCTTGAAAAAGGGTCACAGTGATATGTGTGTGTATGTATGTGTGTGTGTGTGTGTATTTATAAGTAAAACAAGTTAACTTCAGGAATCTTGTGGGTGATATATATTACAAAATAAACGTGAAATCAAAAATAGTCTAGTTCAGTATATTTTATATTAAGTTTCACTAGTTCACAATATACATAGGATTAGTCATTCAAAAATTTGATTAATAATATATATATAAATATTACATAATATATATATATTATATATATATATATATATATATATATTGTTGATGTTAATAATATATAATAGTTTGTGTGATGTTAATAAAAAATAGACGTGAAATCTGTGAGTCTAGTTCAGTATTTTATATTAAGTTTCATTAGTTCACAATATACATAGGATTAGTCATTCAAAAATTTGATTAATAATAATGGAGATAAAACAACAAAAGTCGATTTGGCATGTTAACAAGATGAAAATTCAACTAAAAATATAAGAACATGTCTACAAAGTTCACGCATATGAAGGAGATAAAACAACGATAGTGATGGCAAAAGATGAAAACAGTAAACATAAGAACAGCCCTGACCTTGAAGTAACATCCTTTAATCAGGTTCTATGACCCACCAACATTATCAGAAAAAGCCCTGTTTCAGGCGAAACTGCAGGTACTGAGTTGCCAAATAGCGCCAGATGTCGCTATTATAAGCTGTTGTCCGAAAAGTTTTGAAGTATGTTGCAAAACATTTTTTGAGTGATTGTACACCATACCCATACCCATACCATACCCATACCTATACCCATATCCATACCATACCCATACCCATACCCATACCTACGGTTAAATTAACCCTACTACTAATAGTCACCAAAAGTCTACGGGCAGCACCAGCCCCGTTTACCTTCCAGTCATACGCAAACAACTGACCATATATCGGTGTAGGTACAGGAGCAGCTGTTGATTGGTTTTGAATAAATGATGATGCCACTGGCATTTCCGGACCATCACCAGTAGTGTCTGCTGTTGTTCTAGAATTACCTACTGAGTCCATTTCGAAACAAAACTGACAATGCTCAGCCAAAAATCCTTTATTATATAACGTGGGTCACTTAATGTTGAAAATTTCTAGACAGTTATTAAAATATTATTCTTGAAAAACGTCTTCACAACTCCAGGATCCTTTGAAGCATTCTTTAGCTCCTGAAGCATTCATGGAGAAATACCCATTGGATTAAAAATCTTAAATTCTAAAGGTCAAGCAAGTTATATTTTGATTTGAAAAACCTGTACATTACTTTTATAAAAAAATTGTTCTTACAAATCTTTAAAAATTGTGTCAATAATACTCAATCTCAACACATTTTCATCATAAAACATGGAAAAGGGAAGAGGAATGGGGTAGGGGAAGGGGGGAAGAAGGGAGGGGAAGGGAGAAGGAGAGGGGGAAGGGAGGGGAGGGGAGGAAATGAGGGGAGGGGAATGAGAAGGGAAGGGGAGAGGGAAGGGGGGAGGAGGGGAGGGACAAACCCACACACACACAAGCAGCCGAGGAAATTAATATAATAGATTATTCTGGAAAGACATCTTCACAATTCCAAGATCCTTTAAAGCAGTCTTCAGCTCCTAAAGCATTCCTGGAGAAATGTCTATTGGATTATAATGTCTTATTAAATTCTTAAAGACTCCAGGATCCTGTGAAGCCGTCTTCAGCTCCTAAATGCAATGCAGGTGGTTCATAGTTACCACATGAGGTCAATTTAACACTTCATATAAATTCTAAAGGTCAAGCAAGTTATATTTTGATTAGAAAAATCTGCACATTTTTACTTTTATAAAAAAAATGATGTCCTTACAAATGTATAAACATTTTGTTAATAGTACTCAATCTCAACACATTTCATTTCATCATAAAACATGGAAAAGGAAGAGGGAAGGGGAATGGGAAAGGAGGAGGGGAGGGGAGGAGGAAGGGGGGGGGATTATCGTCTTTCCATGGGGGAGTTGAGGTTCCAGGGAGGGGTGGGGTGCTTGGGGACCACCCTGCTTAAACCGGTTTTTGGGGGTAGGGAAGTGGGAAGAATGGGGACACACACACAACACAAGCAGAAAGGCAGCCAACAAAATTAATAATATTTTAATAGACAAGTTTTATTTTATCTTGATTGCATGAATGATGCAAAATCTGATAAGTAAAAACAAATATAAAGAATTAAATGCTTCTCTCTTCACTTTTACTCGTTGTAATTCCTTTGTGTTCTATCATATTGATTTCAGGAAATCATGATTTAGTTGTACAATTAATACCGAATCCCATGGTATGACCAAAACTTTCCTATCTTGTGCAAAACGTGAGCTAAATGAAGAAATATAAACATACTGTTAGTTTTCTAAGCTGCAGACGAAAATGTAAGACACTGAGCGAGCCGCCTACCTCGAGGCTGCCAAACAAAATTTAATGTCTCGTAGCCATAGGGCTCACCCAAGAATCTACCTTAAGTGGACAAGCTATTGTTCCTATATCCATACCATACCCATACCCATACCCGTATCTGTATTATATCCATACTATACCCATACCCATATCTGTACCATACCCATACCAATACCCATATCTGTATATGTTTCTCATTGGACGGGTTGGTATCGTTCTCGGCTAGCACTCTGCTGGGCCCGCATTCAATTCTTCGACCAGCCAATGAAGAATTAGAGAAATTTAATTCTGGTGATAGAAATTCATTTCTCGTTATAATGTGGTTCGGATTCCAAAATAAGCTGTAGGTCCCGTTGCTAGGTAACCTATTGGTTCTTAGCCACGTAAAATAAATCTAATCCTTTGGGCCAGCCCTACAGGAGAGCTTGATTAACAGCTCAGCGGTCTGGTTAAACTAAGGTATACTTATCTTGTTCCATACCCATATCCATACCATACCATACCTATACTCATACTTGTACCATACCCATACTAATACCCATGCTCATACCCTTACCTGTATCTGCACCATACTCATACCCATACCCATATATGTACCATACCAATACCTATACCCATGCCCTACCCGTACCGATACCCATAATCATATCCTTACCATACCCATACCCATATCCATATCCATACCCATACCCATACCCACACCCACCACCATACCCATGTCTGTACCAAGCCCATACCCATATCTGTACCATGCCCATACCCATATCTGTACCATACCCATACCCATACCCACAGCTAAATTAACCCTATTAATAATGATAAGCAAAAGTCTACGGGCAGCACCAGCCCCGTTTACCTTCTGGTGATGCACAAACAACTGATCATATCTTGGTGTAGGTACAGGAGCAGCTGCCGATGGGTTTTGAACCAATGCTGATGCCATTGACAGTTCCGGACCATCAGCAGTAGTGCCTGCTGTTGTTTCAGATTTACCCAATGAGTCAATTTCGAAACAAAAATAATAAAGCTCAGCCAAAAATCTTTTATTATATACCGTTGGGTCACTTAATGTTAAAAATTTTTGGACAGTTATTAAAATATTATTCTTGAAAGACGTCTTCACAAATCCAGGATCCTTTGAAGCAGTCTTCAGATCCTAAAGCATCCTGGAGAAATGCCCGTTAGATTATAACATCTTATTTTCTTAAAGACTCCAGGATCCTGTTAAGCCGTCTTGAGCTCCTAAACGATTCCTGTTGGATCCGCTTCCCTTCAGGTAAGAAATCCAGATTCTGTCTTCGGAATCATTTCTCCCACCTCCTGGAGAAACACCCATTGGTTTATAACGTCTTCGTAAATCTTAAAGATTCCATTTGTATAAC
>NC_089752.1:79593873-79616373 GCF_040412425.1 Macrobrachium rosenbergii | reverse complement strand
CCAGCCCTGGGCATTATGGATAGCCTAAGTCCGGCCACCGTCAGTTGCCTGTTTGTGACCCCGCCCACCTAAATCCTTCCTCCTTTGGGGCGTTTATCAAATTCGTTCATCTTTCCTACGTGTTTATTCATCTCTCTCTCTCTCTCTCTCTCTCTTTGACACGTATGTAGAATCCTTCAGAAGTTCAAGCGAAGTAATATTATTCTCGTTGTATTTTGATCATTTATTTATATTTTTATCCATTTATTCATTAATTTCTTAATTTATTTTGACTCTTCTAATAACTGATCTCTGGTTCTTTCTCTATTCCCGATTACTTTCTGTTATTTCTTTCTATTGAACATCGTATCATTCTTTGGGAGCTTCTTGAGTTTCAAGTCGTCGACCCCTTTTGTGGGGGGCTTGAAAGATTTCTTGAATTCATACACAAAGAACCCACCTGCATACACAACAATATGTTGGAGCTCAGGACCCTTGGAGGTGGCTCTCTCTCTCTCTCTCTCTGGGTCAACCCTTTCCATTTTAAGACCTCTGTGCTTTACAGTCAAGCAGTCTTGATGAGCCTTGGCATAAATAAAATATAAAAAAAAAAACTAACTTTTCAAAAGAATGCCAACGAGTTTGTAATTAATGAAAATTATGTAAACAATGTAAAAGTCTAAAATTACACGACTTAATATTAATCAGTCCTCAAAGGAGAGAGAGAGAGAGAGAGAGAGAGAGAGAGAGAGAGAGAGAGAGAGAGAGAGTCTTCATGCGTGATAATAACTCATATTTCGCTTCCTGAAGAAGCGCTGTTCAACCTGTTGTTTATAAGTGAAGCTGTTCAGGAAACGCCACAAAGTGGATTAGAACAACAGGCCGTCAAGGTCGAAGGAAGAAAAGTTTTCAAGGCTTTCAGAGAACGAAACATGTCAGCAGGCCTAGCAACTATAAGATGGATAGATAGATAGATAGACCTAATAAATATTTATCATCTGTATAATAATAATAATAATAATAATAATAATAATAATAATAATAATAATAATAATAATAATAATAATATGTGATCAGGACTTATAGTGATTTTAATGCGCTGTAACTACAGTGTCAAAGTCCCCCGAATACTCCATAATACCCCATAATATCCAGAATACTCCAGAATATAAATGAATACCCAGAATACCCCACAATACCACTGAATATCCAGAATACTCCAGAATATCAATGAATACCCAGAATACCCCACAATACCACTGAATATCCAGAATAATTCAGAATATCATCAATGAATACCCCACAATACCACTGGAAGAGATCTTAGGAATACCCAGGATATCAATGAATACCCAGAATACCTAATAATACCACTGAATATCCCAGAATACCCAGGATATCAATGAATACCCAGAATACTCCATTAATACCACTTGAACATCCAGAATACCTTATATATCAATGAATACCCAGAATACTCCAGAATACCACTGAATATCCAGAATACTGAATACCCAGAATACTCCAGAATACCACTGAATATCCAGAATACTGAATACCCAGAATACTCCAGAATACCACTGAATATCCAGAATACTGAATACCCAGAATACCACTGAATATCCAGAATACCCCACAATACCACTGAATATCCAGAATACTCCAGAATATCAATGAATACCCAGAATACCCCACAATACCACTGAATATCCAGAATACTCCAGAATATCAATGAATACCCAGAATACCCCACAATACCACTGAATATCCAGAATACTCCAGAATATCAATGAATACCCCACAATACCACTGAATATCCAGAATACTCCAGAATATCAATGAATACCCAGAATAATCTCCCACACAATACCACTGAATATCCAGAATACCCAGAATATCACGAATACCCAGAATACTCCCCACAATACCACTTGAATATCCAGAACAATTCAGAATACCAATGAATACCCAGAATACCCCACAATACCACTGAATATCCAGAATACTCCAGAATATCAATGAATACCCAGAATACCCCACAATACCACTGAATATCCAGAATATCAATGAATACCCAGAATACCCCACAATACCACTGAATATCCAGAATACTCCAGAATATCAATGAATACCCAGAATACCCCAACAATACCACTGAATATCCAGAATACTCCAGAATATCAATGAATACCCAGAATACCCCACAATACCACTGAATAGCGGTTTTTTAATGAAAATATTTTAAAGCAAGTCTGTACAGACCTTTCTTCATTATGTATTTATTTGTATTGTTGAGGCTGTTCCAGCATCCTCTTCGTTTTGTTATCATAATTCATTTCCTCTTACAATTGTTGTCAGATTTATGTCTCTCTCTCTCTCTCTCTCTCTCTCTCTCTCTCTCTCTCTCAGGATCGTTAATTTTAAGAGGGTGGTAAATGTGTCTATAGTCTGGTGAAAATATTTTGCTATTTTTCATTATAGAAATCCCACGGTCATAAACAATGATTGAATAGCAATGACGATTATGCTAA
Organism: Macrobrachium rosenbergii; assembly: GCF_040412425.1. Taxonomy (NCBI): domain Eukaryota; kingdom Metazoa; phylum Arthropoda; class Malacostraca; order Decapoda; family Palaemonidae; genus Macrobrachium; species Macrobrachium rosenbergii. The sequence goes on along the minus strand of NC_089752.1, from coordinate 79,613,863 downwards.
ATACTGTTTTATCATTGATATTTTTATATTTTTTTTCCGTAGATATTAAACATGTCATCACCGGAAGTTCTGAGTCTAGAATAGGCCTATATTTCAAGTTCGGGGTCTGTCTGTCTCCCCTGTTGTTTGCGTGGAGCTGTTTCCTGTCAATTCACAAAGACCACAATTGAAGTCCATGTTTTAGTTCCTAGATTATTTTGTGTATATCTGTCTCTGCGTCTTTCTTAATAGGTTCGTCATAATTATATTTGTTACATTTCCCAGTGAATATTTTGAAGCCGTCCCCGTGAGTCTGCCGGGGTGAGGAATTCATATCCACTTCATTTCCGTCAATGAAGAGACCATCTTTCTTACTCTGTATGTCAACCCTTTTCACTTCCTTTGAAACGACCTGTCTACTTCTATAGGTCTGTTCATATGTGCTGTCTGTCTGTCTGTCACTCTGCTGGGGAAAATACAAGTGTTCGTACTGAACTTTGTGTGTTGGCTTCTTCCTCACCACCCCTTCTGAGTTTTAGTTGTTTATTTTGTACTGAAAGATGTCGTAAGAGATATTACTAAAGTTATTTACTCCATAAATAAGAATTTGATCGAGTGAAGATTTTTGTAGAGGCAGTTTAAGCAAGGGATTAAAGAATAAACCACCATAGGTCTATGAGCAGTTTTGCCACGATATAACGACCAGGGAATCTCTCTCTCTCTCTCTCTCTTCCTTCGTCTGTCCCATCCTTATCAGACGTTATAAATGAGTATAGTCTTGGACGTGACCTCAACTTTGTGTCGATGTATATTGAGATGTCTATGCATACTTTAGGCCTATCTTTCAAATTTGCTTCCCTGGGGCTGCGTATCGGTGGTGTGGACACTTTCCTTCAACTCCCCCCCCCCCACACACACACCGATACCAAAGTCACCCACACCCTTACCCCCTGCCTCATCGCTTCCAGAGAGAGAGAGAGAGAGAGAGAGAGAGAGAGAGAGGCCAAGTACTGTAGTTCATCTGTCCGGACGAGGCAAGTGCCTCTTACATAATTATGCCTGAATTTACTTTTATCTTTCCGACTATCCATTTCCATTATCAGAGTTCCTTTCTGTCCATTTATCCGTTTCCGATGCTTCATCTTTCTCCTTCTCCTCCTCTTGTTGCTGTTTTGAAACAAGGAAACTGAGAAAGATAAAAAAGAAAAAAGGTTCTCTAACACTCAGTGTCACCGCCTGATAGGGCGGGAAACGGTTAACGTAGATCTCAAATTTTAAACGTTCGAATTTTAAATGTTTTTCAGTCCAAAAACGTTAGTCTGTCTGAACGTTCTTACGTTCACCTGAATGCTATTTTTATATTATAAGGTTCCATCAATCCACTGACTGTATAGCTTTTAAACGGGCTTAATCAATATATATGAAAAACGGAAAAAAACATAGACTCGTCAAAAGCTAACCTCATGGCCTTCGATGTTAAGAGAGGATTTATTCTCTCTCTCTCTCTCTCTCTCTCTCTCGACCTCATGGCCTTCGGTATTAAGAGAGGATTTATTCTCTCTCTCTCTAACTACTTGATAGAGCGGGGGAAAATGAACCTTAAGAAACAACGGATTATGACTAAACTATTATTTTGTATTTGAAAATCAAACTCCATTTCTTTTTGGCTGTGTTATATAGCATGATGGGGCCCGGTGTTGGGGGATGGGGAGGGGGAAGAGGACGTAGGAGGCTGTAAAAAAGTATATTGAAAACGAAACAGAGGAAAAAGGTGTATTATATCAAGATTGTGGCAGACCCAACTGTCCTACCGTTTGACGTGATATGGTCTAATAGTCTTTTTCCCTTCAGTGCTTGCCTGCTTCCTTTATTAGTCTCATTGTTTTATACATACACACACACACACACACACACACACACACAATATATATATATATATATATAGTAGTATATATATATATATATATATATATATATATATATATATATATATATATATATATATATATATATATATATATTAGATCATGAAGTTGAATACAGCACATCACCCACAGCACTCGATGGGGAAGAGTCAATGGTAACGCAAGAGGCCCAGTGCAACAGTCGACGCACCACTGAGCTATCAAGAGATTAATCACAGTCTGGTGTATTTTATTTACCCGTCGCAGAACGGGAAATTGTACACCAGACCGCCAACTTATGCCTCTCTAGATAGCTCAGTGGTTACGCCGACTGGATTTGCTGGATGCCTGTGTCGTGGGATCGAGACTCGGCAGTGCCCGTCCATTTATCACTTATAAATTCCCTTCGGTGATAATTCCCCATCGGGGATATTCCCGAGGTAGCGTGGATTTGATATTAAGCGATATTTGCAGCTTCATGATCGTATATAAATCACGGTGATAAAAATGTCATACATTTATATATATATATATATATATATACATATATATATATATATATATATATATATATATATATATATATATATAAATATATATATATATACAGTATATATTTCTTCTTTATTCCCTTGCTTTCTCAACATAGTTTTGAATTGTAGGGTAAGATAATGCTATATAAGCCTAGTCTGGATAATCACTGTTGGTCGAAATTCTCGGAACTTCAGAGGTAGAATGAGTGATTTGGAATCATTGTACAAGATGCTATAATATGATTCTGGGTGATAACTGAATGCAAACATTAGGTCGAAGATTCATTGAAATAGTGAGATAACGCCCTTGATATAACGCTCCTCACTCGTCTGTCGGGACATCGTCTGACGATGGAGTTTTGTGCTCTCTCTCACTCTCTCTTTCTCTCTCTCTTCCTTCTTCTGTCCCATCCATATTAAACGTTATAAATGGGCATAGTCTTGGGCATGTTCTTAATTCCATGCCCATAAATATCAGTATTGTCTTAGACGTCGATGTATATTGAGATTCATGTACATACTGTATATATATATATATATATATATATATATATATATATATATATAGATAGATAGATAGATATTAGATAGATAGATAGATAAACGCCTTTAGGCCTATGTTTCAAATTTGTTTCCCTGGGGGATATATATTAGGTATCTAGAGGCCCCCTCCCCCACCCCCCACACAGACACCAAAGCCACCCTCACCCCTACCCCCGCCTCATCGCTTTCAGAGAGAGAGAGAGAGAGAGAGAGGATTAGTTTGAGGGAGTATGTGTGTGTGCGCGCGCGTCTAGGGGCTCTAGATAACTGGAGGCCTGAAGGCTGAAATGACCACTCAAACATGTCATTCATTGTTACAGAAATAATCAACACACAATCACGTGTGGAACGGAAATAAATTTCTGACTCACATCAGGATCGAACCCGGGTCTTTCATTGTATGTGCGCTGCCTGAACGGGGTGGGGAGAGGAAAGCACAGAGTACTAATATCCACACAATATGAGCTTCTCTCGCAGTCAGCAAAAAGAAAATGAAGAGGACAAAAGGCCTACAGTACACATGTACTAGGGATAGATAGGCCTCTCACAATATCAGGCCAGAAAAAAAAGCCTGCAGGCAAGGCAATTAAAAAATGAGAGCAAAATAAAGGAAATTATGCCTAAGGTGGTTTACATGTAGGTATAAGGCTAAGAAAAACTGTATAGCGAATATCCAAATACAATTAATTCACAAATTACAAAATACTGACGTCATTACAAGCAAATTACTTAGTGTTAATATAATAAAACTTGAATACTTCTGGAAAATGACCAAGAAATAACGTAGGTCTCTCTCTCTCTCTCTCTCTCTCTCTCTCTCTCTCTCATACAACATGACAGAAAGTCTCACAATAAAACAATGACTTTATTCTATTTGGGAAAAATGGACATAACCATGACAAAAAAAACTTTCATTCTGCAGAGGGATTGACTTCTTAATTTGTCATTTAAAATAGAAAAATCTTTTTTGTAATAGGCCATAAAAATTCATCAGGATTTTGCTACGAATAAATACAATTGTAGTTAAAACCACATATAGCATATATATATATATATATATATATATATATATATATATATATATATATATATATATATATATATATATATGTATGTATATATATATATATATATATATATATATACACACACATATATATATATATGCTTGACACATCCAGGGGAAACATGTATGTATGTATATGTGTAATTATATAAATTATATATATATATATATATATATATATATATATATATATAACGATGACACAATCAAAAAGTTTAAATTTCTAATATATATATATAATATATATTCATATAATATTATTGTAATATATCGTTAGATATGTATATACTGTATAAATGTGTAAATATATATTTAATATATACAAGTATGTGCAACTGTATATAAATCTTATTCTATATTATATATATATAATATTTATATATATATATATGTATATAAATATATATATATATATATATATATATATATAAATAGTAAATAGTATTAGTGATTAAATGCATTTTTGTTTTGGCATTAATCTGTTTATAGTAAATTGTGAAGCACGTCTACATTTTTGAGTTTTTTCGTTTCTTATGAATTTATAATTCTTTTTAAAGAAAGTTAGATGGGACATGCTACATTTTATATATTTACTTGTAAAATCTAAATCCTAACGATGCCTCCATTTGAGGACGGAATCGAGGAATATAATAATACTCTTATTGCTTTTTCGTTTTGTAATTTTTCTTCTGTAAGTATGCTATGAAGAAAGACTTTGTTCAAATAAACGGTGTTAATTAGTAATTGATTCCCTTGTACCTATTAGGAACTTAGTATTTGGAATATACTCTTGGTAACGGCAAGTGTTGTCTTATTGTCCATTTGCTTGCACAAGTCTGCAATACATACTGAAGGCGACATTTTATATCCTTTAGTTTTCTTACTTTTTTCACTATTGCACCTGTTTTTAAGTAAAATTGTTAATTTTTCTTTGATGTTTTATATATATATTTATATTGCATGTATATTCCATATTATTGCTACATATATATATATATATATTTAGTGTAGTAAAATAATAAGATATATTATGATATGATGGTGAGAATTGGATATTTATAAATGTTTTTTTATTAATTATATATATGTTCTATGATTTTATATATATATATATATATTCATATATGAAGACTGAATATATATATTTATATATATATAATATATATATATGTATATATATATAATTATATATATATATATATATATATATATATATATATATATATACTTATGTATATATATATATATATATATATATATATATATATATATATATATATATATATATATATATATATATATATATATTGTTACGTGTGAGGTCTTGGTTGATCATGTATTATTCAATTTACACTAATTTTTACGGCCCTGCAAACCAAGATTACACGTAACCTGTCACTTGAAGCCAAAAGTTAACCTCAAAGACAGTCGTTAATTAGCCAAAGGTCGCCAGTTAAGGTTATTAACCTTAACAAAGAATATTTGAGATGAATTTGATTTTAAACGCAACGGTTCTTCCAAACATTCGGACGCGAGGCATACAAAAGCATCGAGATTTAACCTGATTTTGCTTACCCTAAATCTAGGTATTTTACTGGAATAATGGGGTTGAAGCTAACAATAAAATAATTAGGCTTAATCTAGACTTTGTAAACACATATACCCTAAGTGGTGGCTGAAGGAAGAAACAAAGAAAAAATGTGAAATACAGAAAAAGAACTAGTCAATCGACGAAGCTTCAACAAGAATCGGACTTACCGTGAGCGTCGATTCGCTGCGCAAAGCGAGGACCTCAGGAGTCGTATTCTGGCAGTCTTCCCAATTCACTAATTAAGATAGATAGAGAAAAGTAATAAAGAATATCGTTTCGGACATGCACGCAGCGTCACCCTGGTTCCGTGACCGCTGGGATCTCTCTGACTGACCGACCTAGGGTTCTTCAGAGGAGGACTTATAGTGTCAATCCGACCTTGACAAAATCGTCGAATGCATAGAATAAAGCAGGCCACCATAACTAGGGGTCATTGAGCGTAAACCCTCTCTGAGGCTTAGGTCCCTAATGCCCTAACATATTTTGTTTACAAACTTTCCAGCCTATGGGGTTAAATGCCTAAATGCTACCTATCAACGGATGTTAAGGACAAAGCAATTTCCCTGTCTCAGTCAGGCTGATATTTCTATCCCAAAATGTTCGAGGGCGAACAGCGTAAATTTATAAAAGCTCCCCCTTTAAGAGGGCCTTCACTCCCTTTTCGGGCGTGAAGGTCTATACTAAACAAGCTGTTCGCCTCTCGTAGGTTACTCTCCTTCCCCTGAGCAGATTAGTCCTGGTTAGCCTACCTAGCTACAGAACTACCTAACCCTAGATAGGATATGAGCTATAATCACTACTTAACCTAATTCTAATAGTACTAGAAGGTGCTCACGGTTTTATAGGCTACCTCCTACAATCAAGATGTGTTTTAGACCCAGCCTAGTGGTACATTCTATGATATTCCCTAGCCTAACCTATCCTAACCCGACCGTAGCACCAACATAAGAGTTAATATTCTAACTAAATTACAACATGGTTTATGTTTAATACAATTAAAATTTACTAGTTAATTCATGAGGGTTGCCTCATATGATAAATGGGTGCCTCACTGAGGTCTTAGGCCATGCGTGTCACGAGCATCGTGGCTCGTTTCACAATAGTTAAGATTACTGAAATTAGTTAGGCTACTTACATGATTACTGCGGCTCGGTGGTAAGTGGAAAGAACAAGGTTACTAAATTGATGTACTGTACTTTAAGGTGGCCTAGGCTATGTACAAATAAAAGGAAGAGATCACACTGGCTACCTTCTCTGGGCAAGGGGCCAGGATCACTCTTAGATGTTAGGGCACTGTGCCGAGAGGGGCACTAGTGCCAGGATGAGCGTATAGCTCGGCAACTACTGGGCTCTCTTCCGCCCCTTCTTCTTCTTCTTCGGTTTCCTCCAAGGCCTATCAGTAGCTGGCCTAGCAGGTGATGAGAGCACCGACTCGGGGACAGGCCAGAAGGGCTGGCGGGGCGCGAAGTCAGGGCAACTGCAAAAGCTGCGGGAGGACTCCCTACTCCGGCTGCTGCGACAACCGGAGCGAGAGCGATCTCGACTTCTGCGTCCGAGGATGCCAGTTCCTGGTCTTCAAGGGAGGGGTACCATTTCGATCCTCCAGGGTTCATCCCCTGGAGTCAAATTTGCAAAGAAGAATCTTGCAAAAGAAGTTTCGGGTGCTGGAGGCTCTCCAGTCGCGATGATCAACTGCATGGGAATCCTAAATCTCCCGGAGGAGGATTCACCTCATGATTTAGACCCGGCATAGGGGCCTTTTCCATTGGTAGCTCAACGTCCGTGGCGGACGGAGTCTGGCACTGCTCAGTGCTCGCAAAGTGGCACTGGCAGCAGTTGAGGTCAGGCATGCCTGACAAGGGGTCCGGAGTGCAATACCTCTCGGACGACTTGGGTTTGGCTGCGGCAGAGATTCCTGCCCCAGCAGGAGATCGTAGCCTCTCCTAGAGTTTTGTTCGGGGCGTCCGCTGGGCGTTGCTTGCTTGGGCAGCCCTCCCAATTTGTGGAGTGGTCTGCCCGCTTGCACGTCCTGCAGCGGTACTGCTCTCCTGAATCTCTCTTCGCGGAGGGGGAGGACCTCTTGGTGGGCCAGCCCTTCGCGATTGGAGAGGGCTGGCCTGAAATAGGTTGGGTGGCGCCCTTCCGCGGACCACTTTGGTGGGCGGAAGGTGGAGGTTTGTCATTGTTGAGAGTTTTTAATGGGGCCTCCGTGGAGGAGGTAACGTGGCTGCGGAGTGGCGTTGGTGACGGGCTTCCGCAGAGAAGATCCCGACCCAACAAGAAGACCACTCCGGGCCGAATTCCACCTACCACGCCAAGGCGGTGGGGTATCGTGCCCCAAGGTGTCATAACCTGGAGTTGGACAGTAGGAACGGTGATGGTGTGGCCCTCTATCCACTTCATTTCCCACCGCGTTTCTTCGTCAACCATGGCACCGGCTGGCACTTGGGCCCTAGTGATCAGGCTAATGTCTGCCGCAGTGTCTACTGTGACCGGAAGGGTCACTGGGCAGGCTAGTGCTCTGAAGAGGGCCACCGAGATGAACTGGGTTTCCAGTCTCTCGGGGTAAAGGATCGGTGCGGACCAGCAGCAGAAAATGAAGTGCTGATTAGGTTGACAAATTTGGTGGTGGGGACATGATGTGGACAGGCCGGAGATCCAGCATTGTAGTGGCTAGCAGCCCCACAGGATCTTGCACGGGCCTTTGGATGGGCTCGGTGGCCTGCAGTAACTGTTGGAGGAGAGGGCTGAGCGGATGAATCGGGAGCGGAGTTCTGGCTGGTAGGGTTAGGCTGCTTATTAGTGCCGAGTTTGTATCGGCACTCAGCTTCAGCGTGGCCCCCTTCTTGCAATAGTTGCACAGGGTCTTGCTAGGCAGTCCATTCTTCGGGCGAGTGGAGTTCGAGAGGTAGGCCGGAGGGATGATTCGCTTCTGAGAGGTGCTATGCGACTGATTGAAAGTTTCCACGAATCAGCCATGCGACAAGCTTCCATAAGTGTGGAGGGCTGTTTATCGTTAAGATATACTGCAAGGGGCCCTGGCACACATTGGAAAAGGTCTTCTAGCATGGTCCGATTGAAGAGATCCTCAAACGTCGTGCAGGCCAAGGAGTCGAACCAGCGCGTGCCGGACTGGGTTTTGTGACATGCCCATTCCGTCCAAGACCAGCCGACTTCCTTGGCAAGACCTCGGAACCGTTGTCTCCATTTTTCTGGGGTTATCTCGTAGGCCTTTGTAATGACTCTACGAACTTCCGCCATGTTGCCTCTCTGGCTCTTCTCCAGTGAGCGAAGCGCTGCCTTGGCTTTTCCTCCATATGCTTGGCTGGTATTAAGGCTCTCTCCGTCTCCGTGGTGCTGTAGTTATCGAAAAGAGCCTCGATCTCCTCCAGCCATGCTTCTGGCTCGTCCTCAGTCCACTTGGGGACTAGGGAATTGATGCTCGAAATTGGAGCGTTTGATGCAGCAGGTGTAGGACTGGAGGCTTGATGGCTAGCCATAGCTTCTGCATTCTCCATTTTTGCTCTCTCAAGCTCGAGCTCCTTCTCCTTTAGGGCTAACTCAGTTTCCTTGCAGGCTAACTCATGCTGTCTCCTTCTTTCTTCTCTTTCTCTTCATCCTTTGCATATTGCCTTTGCTTCTTTCTGCTCGGCTTCATACTTCCTCTGCTCGAGTCTTTCTTCCTTCTCCGCTTGGCCAAGTCGTCCACTTGCTCCTTAACCCAGGTGGTAAGTTCCGAGCCGGTGAGACCTGCCGCCGTCCCCAGCCCCAGGAAGGTTTTATAATGCTCTGCTGCCATGGTTCTGGTGGGGAAGGGCGTCTAACCGGGTCGACTGGGCGTACTTGGGCAGCGAGGAAGTGTCTCTTCAATGACGTGGCACCCTTTCAAAAGGTGGCACTGTAGTTTGGGTGTGCCGTGTACAGGTCACACTGGTGGCACTCAGTATCCCTAGGCACTGGTGCAGGTTAGGTTCCAGAAGAACCTTCTCTTCTGTGTTCCCTTTTGTTTTTGTTTTATTTATTTTTCTGGATTCTTGCTTGGTGGCACTTATGGTGCCAATGTGTTCCTAGGGACCCTCTACTGGAGTCCAACTAGGCTATATGGGAGGAAAGGCACTCTACACCCCTGCAGAGTGCAACAATCGAATGAGAGAGAAAGGAAGGTAAAAGAGAGAAAGAGAGAGAGAGAAGTAAGCTATTCAAGTGATGAGTGCTGCAAATTATTGGCACTGTGGAATAAAGTGAATTTGGGTTTTTTTTTTTTAAAGATCCTCGTGAGTGGCTGGTCCCAGTACCGGCCCCAGTGCTGGCCCCTTCTTTTTCAGAGGTGAAAAACTACTGTTTGCTTCGGTCTGGATAGCAGGCCTCACTGTGACCGACAGTTTATCACTGTATCGTAATTACTCTTAACTTGTCCTCATCTATTGTGGGACAGAGGTGTTTCTTTATTTGGTTTAAGTATTCGAATTAATTAGCCTAGTGTCGGCCGTTCTTTCTTTGAAGAGGGTCACGACACTTAGGTTAGGAATGCTTACTTGAATGACAGAGAGAGAGAGAGAGAGAGAGAGAGAGAGAGAGAGAGAGATTTTCAATCAGCGAATTTCTTGCTGCTTGAGAACATGTAAACAAAGATTTTATACATGCACAATGGCATGGATCTTAATAAATGATATAGATGCGTCGTCTTGGCTTCCTTAGGGATTACTTTATTATCTTAATTTTCCCGGAGCCGACGTCAAAAAGTTTATCGTAAAAATTTTAAATTTTCTTTATATGATTTTATAGTAGGTATTCGTATAGGAACTTGTTATTACTCCTAACTAAGGCCTATCTTTCCCTGCCTAAATTATCTTTTGTTTTTTCCCTAGCTAAGATATTAGGAGGTGGGTTCGCTACGAAAAGCAAAAAAAAAAGAAATGCCCCCCCAGAGTGTCTCGGGCAGAGGTCACAATAACAAGGTCGTTGAGATGGCGGCCAAGGTCCCGTTAGGCCTAAATTTCAAAACAACCTCGGCCTGCTAAGAAACCCCAAAATGGCCGTTCTCTCACAAACAGTTCGAACAATTTCAAAACAACCGCGGCGGGCGGGTATTTTCTTTTAGCACAAATTCAAACAACGAAACAAATGCAGGTATCCAGATTTTACTTTAAATATACCAATCATGCATAGCGTTTTTCGTTACGGATGGAAAACTAAATTACCAAACAACTTTGTCTTTTGTTATCGTTCTCTCGCGGTGAAACATCCTCGGCAAACAATGGAATAGATTTGCGTGATTTGGAACGGACCAAATTTACTTTACTGAAAATGTATTTTATGATACAATTACTACTTCCGTTCGTTCGCCACTTCACTGACACGGTTTTTTGAATGATTCCCGCTATATGCAAACAATAACGATCGGAATTGCCGACGCGATTTCTAAATTACTTTGTGTACATGAAACAGGCTCCGCTTTTTCCGGCCTTAAGATACGTTACTTGAACGACTTCTCTCACGGTCCGAACACGGTAAAATGCCCTTGTCTTAACCGTTACAAATTATGACTCTCTGCTCTCGACGCGCACCCTTTCCTACGCTAATTCTCGCTACACTTGTTATTATAACTATTCTCTTTACTGCTTATTATTATGCCTCGTTCCTTGTTTGGAAGAATGAAATGGAGTTCGATATCTGACTTTTTATTTTTTTTTTTTTTTTTTTTTAATTAATGTAATTTTAATTTCCTTTTCTCCAGATTCTTTCTCTAAAATGTACTTTAGATTCTACGCAAGGTCGCCAATGTTACGTGTGAGGTCTTGGTTGATCATGTATTATTCAATTTACGTAAATTTTACGGCCCTGCAAACCAAGATTACACGTAACCTGTCACTTGAAGCCAAAAGTTAACCTCAAAGACAGACGTTAATTAGCCAAAGGTCGCCAGTTAAGGGTTATTAACCTTAACAAAGAATATTTGAGATGAATTTGATTTTAAACGCAACGGTTCTTCCAAACATTCGGACGCGAGGCATACAAAAGCATCGAGATTTAACCTGATTTTGCTTACCCTAAATCCTAGGTATTTTACTGGAATAATGGGGTTGAAGCTAACAATAAAATAATTAGGCTTAATCTAGACTTTGTAAACACATATACCTAAGTGGTGGCTGAAGGAAAAACAAAGAAAAAATGTGAAATACAGAAAAGAACTAGTCAATCGAATGGGCTTCAACAAGAATCGGACTTACCGTGAACGCCGAGTCGCTGCGCAAACGAGGAACCTCAGGAGTCGTATTCTGGCAGTCTTCCCAATTCACTAATTAAGATAGACGTAGGAGAAAGAAAGGAAAGAATATCGTTCGGGGGCACGCAGCGTCACCCTGGTTCCGTGACCGCTGGGATCTCTCTCACTGACCCGACCTCGCCGTTCTTCCAGAGGAGGACTTATACCGCCCGGGCAATCCGACCTTGACAAAGGCATCGTCGAATGCATAGAATAAAGCTTAGGGCCACCATAACTAGGGGTCATTGGCGAAAACCCTCTCTGAGGCTTAGGTCCCTAATGCCTAACATATTTTGTTTACAAACTTTCCAGCCTATGGTTAAATGCCTAAATGCTACCTATCGTGGGACAAAGCAATTTCCCTGTCTCAGTCAGGCTGATATTTCTATCCCTAAATGTTAGAGGGCGAACAGCGTAAATATTTATAAAAATATATATATATATATATATATATATATATATACATATATATATATATATATATATATATATATATATATATATATATATATATATATATATATATATATATATATATACATATATATATATATATATATATATATATATATATATATATATATATATATATATATATATATATATATATATATATATATATATATATATACATATATATACACACATATATATATATATATATATATATATATATATATATATATATATATATATATATATATATATATATATATATATATATATATCTATATATATATATATATATATATATATATATATATATGTATATATATATATATATATATGTATATATATATATATATATATATATATATATATATATGTATATATATATATATAAATATATATATATATATATATATATATATATATATATATATATATATATATATATATATATATATATATATATATATAAAGGGCCAAAGCATGGATCAAATTCTGTGAAGATGTACAGCCAGACTTTATATAATGGTATCAGCCATTCTTTTACATGCTTGCAGGTTGCACTTGCACTGATGTAATGAAGCCTACAGCTCTGTTTAAGAATTAACTGATTACACGTCGAAACGTTCATTATTTTGCGAAACTATAGCTTTCAATCTTCATCTTAGCACGAAAGAAAATAAACTTTGTTTTCGCGACATCAGTGATCTACTTATATCCATTTATTTCAGTACGAATATTACATTTACAGCCTTAATCCATTTTCTGCAATATGAAATAATCATTATAGCGATTGCAAGAGAAGCACGGCATATAGAGAATAATTGCTAGAAACAGCACACGTGACAGTAAGCAACTGACAGAAAATGTCTATACTGTTATTTGCGAAGAAGAGTCCAGTCAATACAATTGAAATATTTTATTAGCTTGGTAGCATAGCAAAAGCTAGAATGGTGAGTCAAATAAGAACATGATCATCATTGTTAATTATTAAATATATGAATCAAATAATGTTGCAGTTGGCACATTTATCTTCGCTAGTGGAATTGCATGTATGTTGAAAAAAAACCGCGATTAATCAAACTGTGCTGTCAATCTAACTACACACTCTTGGATAAAACATAATTTCTTATGATATCATGACATAATTTCCAATAATATTTCCTTTTGAAATCAATAATTAATATGGAAATTCCATGAAATACTCAAGAATTGTTCTTGAGGTGGGATTCCGAAGCTCTATTATTTTTAAATGTCATCTGCGGCACTTAAAGAAAGGCCAAATTAAATTTCTTGTAACCAAAGAGGAGTAATTAACAGTGCGACATTCGAGTAGAAATATGCTCATATTATAGATCTATAAAAAGAAAAAAAATTTAAATTATGTTCTACTGCCTTCCTTTACCTAGAGACGTGTTCAGAGAGCTTGGAAAACTCTCCCTTTCTCACTCTTTTATAACAAAGGATTTCATATAACATGAAAGAAATTTTTTTTCAGAAACTTCGTAAACAATGTCTAATAATATTTCTTCTTATCTTGAAGACTTCAAAGAGTCTTTCCGTCACCCTTAGTCTAGTTCTTATGAGCTTCAAAGAAGGAATGTCTTTTTCATGTCAAAGTTTCTGAATTCATTTCACCTAGCTTTCTATTATCGATTTCCGATAAATGCAGAAAGTTATCGTTTCTGAAAAGAATATATGTGAACACTGGAGACAATTATGAAGCCTGTTTATAAGTGATTATAGAAGTATGGAATATAATTTTCTTCAAAGGATATTTACGGATCCCGGATTCACAAAATAGTTAAATGCATGTGTGAGATTCTATGAAAAAATATCATTCAAACAGAATATGCAACTTTAGCAACAGTTCCAAAACATCGCTGTGAGGAATCAGTCCTTTCTAGAAGCACTTTGTATACCTTACAATTATGGGAAAGAATAAATTGAGTCAATTCAAATGTAAATAAGGCCTTTTCTTTGAGATAATTTACTTCTCTTCCAGAGCCAAGATGTGTAGCAAGTGTTTACATTTTCTTTCAGTCCATAGAATTTTCTCAAATGTTATTTTCACCTTCCCATCAAGATCGTGATGACTTAGTGTAACGAATTCCGAGGTAACCGACCTCCGGGAAATCAGTTGGAAATCCAGTTGCAAGCCTCAGCGTGCGACAGTAGGTTAAATTTTAAATCGCTATTCAAAAGATGGCATTAAAAAGTTTAATCAATAGGTACTCATTTATCATGCTAATCGCCTACAATAGGTTGCTCAATTGTTTTAACTCAAGATCTACCAAGAGGAGTGTAAACCTGAGTATGGTATATTTCACGAAAAATCATTACAGTCAGAATCATTTTATCTTCTTAATCTAACTTCTCACATTGGTATTCTTTTTTATCTTTTCTTCATAAAACCGTAGGCAGACGTCGCTACCACTGAGAAATTGTTAAATGTTTGTTTTTACCATGATTTTACTCAAATTTAAGCGACATGTTTATCATTTTAAATGAGTCTTAATATTTTACAAGCAAATAATCATAAACAAATTTTTCTACGTGAGTTATTGGTGAATGCTATATCTGGGGAAACGATGCTCATATCTTGTGTCATATTGGGGCCTAGATAGCTAAACATTTAATTTTAAGGTATTCTTGTCTTGACGATTTGACATATATTCTAGATAGATGGAGATATTTGAAAAACAATAATCCTGTCTGGCATAGGCTATTTTTATATAAATTTTCTTTGTTTGCCACAATTCTTTGGTATTATATTTATCCATGTTTATTTGCAACACTTGTTAATTAAGTTGTATGTCTGTTCTTTGCCATCCTCTAATATAATGTCTA
Source organism: Macrobrachium rosenbergii (assembly GCF_040412425.1). Taxonomy (NCBI): domain Eukaryota; kingdom Metazoa; phylum Arthropoda; class Malacostraca; order Decapoda; family Palaemonidae; genus Macrobrachium; species Macrobrachium rosenbergii. Next base: position 79,598,682 of record NC_089752.1, on the reverse strand, counting down.
CCAATACTGATTCCTACGTCGTCTTTTATTTTAGGATGCGATATCTATAAACGTTATTTCCAACCATTCCTTGCGAATCAGTCCCATATTACCACCAAGAACAGAAACAAAACAAAAACAGAAAAATAGATCGGGAATTTCAGGAAAAATAAAACTGGGGGAGACTAACTATACGAAAATGCAGAACAGCATTATTGCTTGGAGTTATAGAGATAGAGGTGTGTCAAAGACTTGATATTCATTCCATTAAAACCTCACCAAAAAGAAAGATAAATAGGAATAACTAAATCAGAGAGTGATTCGAAAACGTTATGTAATCTATATTTCAACTGGTCGGCAGCGGTACTATTCAAAATCTCGGTCTGTTCCAATTCAGGTTAACTTATATGTGGGGAAGTTCCCAAATCGGCTGGAGGGTATCAAAGAAAACAAGTAAAAAATGCTCCAAAGTTTCCTCCGCGCAATCGAGTTTTCTGTACAGTATATAATGCTGTATGAAGCTCTCAGCCAAGGCCCATGAAACTTTCAGCCACGGCCAGGTGGTGGCCTGTGTTGTTGGCACATATAACTGTGCTAGACACACGATTATGGCTAACTTTAACCTTAAATAAAATAAAAACTGCTGAGGCTAGAGGGCTGCAATTTGGTATGTTTGATGATTGAAGGATGGATGATCAACATGCCAACTTGCATCCCTCTAGCCTCAGCAGTTTTTAAGATCTGAGGGCAGACAAAAAAAGTGGGGACGGACAGTCAAATAGCCATCTCAATAATTTTCTTTTACAGAAAACTAAAATGGGATGTTGATTGAATGGCTTTAACGACCTTTCCAAATGTTTTGAGGAGGAAGAGGCAGATGGAAAGTAAAATGGAAGAAATATCTGAATGCTGCAGAGAAGACAGAGGAATTATGTAAGAGCCTTAACGACATTTAATCTTCTCTGTGCAGTATATCACCCGGCGAAAGCTAAGGAATTATTGATGATGAATGAGCGTCCATGTCATCCTTTGTAGATACTGATTTGTCAAATGCTCCGATATTCTAAAGTTATTTATTTATTTATTTTCAGGAAAATAAGAAAATTTTTCCATAAGAATATTAGTTGAAGTTTGTTGTCACAGCTAACATATATATATATATATATATATATATATATATATATATATATATATATATATATATATATATATTTATATATATATATATATATATATATATATATATATATATATATATATATATATATATTTATATATATGTACATATACACATATGATATATATATATATATTATATATATATATATATATATATATATATATATATATATATATGTATGTATATGTGTGTGTATATATATATATATATATATATATATATATATATATATATATATATATATATATATATATATATATATATATATATATATATATATATACTAACTAACCAACCCGTTGTTCGAAATCTATAAATGACAACCGATAAACTCTCTCTCTCTCTCTCTCTCTCTCTCTCTCTCCCTCTCTCTCTCTCTCTGTCTGTCTGTCTCTCTCTCTCTCTCTCTCTCTCTCTCTCTCTCTCTCTCTCTCTCTCTCTCTCTCTCTCTCTTCATTGTTAAGATAGTTGCTTCAGTTACATTGACCAGCATTTTTGACATTTTATATCTCACCACTCATCACCACCCATTCCTATCAGGGCTGAATTTGGACTTGAAAGGCGTCGGGAGTGTCTCTATTCATCCCAGCGACCTCAGAAGCTATGGATTAGACATTAATATCTGTAGTTTTTGGTTATTTTTACGTCACCACCTTCCCGCCCCTTCACAACCCTCTTCCTGTTGAGACTGAATTTGGACTTAGTAGGCATCAGGAGTGTCACTATTCTTCGCAGCAACCTCGAAAACTATGGATTAGACACCAATATCTGTCATTTTAGACTATTTTCACATGTCACCCCCTTCCCACCCCTTCTCACCTGCTCCCTATTGGGGCTGAACTTGGACTTAAAGGGCATTGGGAGTGTCACTATTCTTCTCAGGGACCTCGAAAACTATGGATTAGACACTAATATCTGTCGTTTTGGTTATTTTTACATGTCACCACCTTACACCGCCTTTTTGCCCCTTTCCCACCCCCCTTCCTATCAGGGCTGAACTTGTACTAGAAGGGCATCGGGAGTGTCACTATTCATCTCAGCAACCTCGAAAACTATGAATTAGACATTAATTAATATCTGTCATTTTCGGTTATTTTTATGCCAACCTCTTCCCTTTGTTGCCAGTGATGTCTTACACCCACAGGGTTCTTTCCCAGATGGTAAGTCATATGTATACCAAGTTTGGTTGAAATTGCTCAATGTGTTTCAAAGTGTATGTGGAACACACATGCATGCATCCATTTATATGTATAACTGAGTCACGAAAATATGGAACGTGATGAATATATAAATAAAGACAAAATCCACGAAGGGAAGAGAAACACTGGAGTGCTGCGAGGCCTTTCGAGCGTGGGCATTAGAAGGGTATGAATTTATGTAACAGAGAACATTTCTTAAATAGGCGATTTCTCGGTAAGACTGGACGTTTCATGCATTCATGATTATAAATGTGACTGTAGTTAGTATCTTATATAACCCGAAAATCCTCATTTTGTTATTGGAAAATGAAGTGATTAAAATGTGAATGCTTAAAATTTTGCGTACATACTGTATGTGAATGCTATCTGAAGACTATAAGGAATTCCTTGTTGCTATATGCCACATCAGTTCTACCATAAAAAGGAAATAATCAGGTTAGAGAATTTAGATTAAAACAATGAAAAGTAAAACATAACTGTTTATTGAGTGGTTATTTCCACTAAATGCTAAAAGAAAACAATCAAATATGCGTATTCACAAAAAGAAGAATGAATGCTTTTATATGTAACATAATCCTAAACCAGTAAAAAATGCACCGCAGTTTCTTAGGCGCAATTAAGTTTTCTGTACAGCCGCTACAACGTATAATCAAGGCCACCGAGAATAGACGTATCTTTCGGTGGTCTCGGTATAATGCTGTATGAGCCGCTGCCCATGAAACTTTAACCACCGCCCGGTGGTGGCCTATCCTATATCGTTGGCAGATACAAGATTACGGCTAACTTTAACCTTAAATAAAATAAAAACCACTGAGGCAGAGGGCTGCAATTTGGTATGTTTGTTGACTGGAGGGTGGATGATCAACATACCAATTTGCAGCCCTCTACCCTTACTAGTTTTTAAGATCTGAGGGCGGACAGAAAACTGCTGACAGAATAAAGTGCGGAGGGACAGACAAAGCCGGCACAATAGTTTTCTTTTACAGAAAACTAAAAAACCACATCCCTTTCCAAGTTACTGAGTGGGGCTCCTCAAGTTCTACCGCACCCATGAGGTCCGTCGTTAGCGAAAGAACACTCAAACTTTTGCGATAAAAGGAGCATCCCGCGTGCAAAGGAAAAATGAGGACTGAAGAAAGGATATTAATTTCCAGAGTTCTCTATTGATCTTGACTAATGTCCCCACCAGACCCTCCCCTTCCACCCACGCTATCAGCGACAATTCGTTTTCCAAGAATATATTCCAAGAATATGTTCCCCCATAATGTTCGTTTCTGAGAGGAACCTTTTGTTTTATCACTTGCAAGCATTTCTTTTGTTATTAAGGGAGAGAAAAATGCCAATATTCAAATAGAAATAATATAACTATTTTCCGGTGTTACTGTGTATTTAATAATGCATTACAAAATAGGGAATTATCTTTAAGAATTTACCATTTTACTTTTCATTATTAAAAGTTCATAGCTACTTCCTTTCTCTCTGATTTCTGCAAACACTCGACACTTGATTCCAAGTGAATATCAAGCAGCAGAGAGCAATGGTGGAACAATTAGTATACGTAATTGAGCCTTTGCAATTAATTAAACAATTAGGAGTAATTATCCATATCATTTAACACAGAGCGATCCGGATAATTGCATTTAAAATTTCAATTTCTTTATGATGTTTCATTAAATTAAAGTTACACAAAGAAAATGGAGCAATTTGTGAATATTTTTATTTATATCGCATATCAATAAAAGTATTGTATATGTGATTATATTAAACAATTTTCATTTCTGACAAGTTTGATAAAACTTATACTGCTTAAGTACTGCTAGTGTTGCCTGTACGGAGATGGTCTTCTTGCTGATATGTACTTATCTTGTTAGGCTGAAGCAATAGGTTTTGTTGACGGTACACTGAACGGTACACAAAATTTGGAGGGTATTTTAAAATTTGCATCTTAACGCAAGCGTTGTTTCGCTCAGAGACAGAAAGACGTCAATGAGTAATTTTATTTCAGAGGCACCATCTCTTGTAAGTTCAATAAGGAGATCGATTTCTTCTACAACTTCCTTCATGAAAAACTTACTTTTGCAGAAAAGAGGAAAGGATGGGGTTCTCAAATGTGAAGACACATATAATAAAAACGGGGAGTGGAAGTCAGTTTTTATTATATGTGTCTTCACATTTGAAAACTCCATCCTTCCTCTTTCCTGCAAAAGTGAGTTTTTCATGAAGGAAGTTGCAGAAGAAATCGATCTCCTTACTGAACTTAAAAGAGATGGTGCTTCTGAAATAAAATTACTTATTGACGTCTTTCTGTCTCTGAGCGAAACAACGCTTGCATTAAGATGCAAATTTTAAAATACCCTCCAAATTTAGTGTACCGTTTAGTGCACCGTCAACAAAACCTTTTACCGGAGGAAATAATGGGAGCCAATGGCTTCTAACCCCTCAACATTAACA
>NC_089752.1:79536461-79593373 GCF_040412425.1 Macrobrachium rosenbergii | reverse complement strand
AGGGAGCAACAACTCATAGACACTCCAAAGACAGAGAAACACCATTTGGTCTGTCCCCCAGTACTGCAAAAAGGGTTGTTCACCACTGCAGTGATGGAAACATCGACCACAACCCATCTGCAACTACTGCCACTACCTCCTTCCATGGAACTAGCATCTCCATATTTCACCCCACCAAGGAGAACACTGGACAGGAAAGACAGCAACTAAAGCTGCACCTGGAGAAAGTGAGGTCGGTGCCTGGAATTGCCGGACATTCACAAACATCTCACCAGCCTTTCAAACAAAAGAACCCTGTGCCACCAAACACTGCAATACCAAAGCCACCCACAGATATTTGGGGCCACCCAGTACAGCCACAGCCAGAGAACCCTGCTGGAGTGGGGATGGCAAAAGTCTGGTGAAGCATGGCAAGTCCTCTGACAACCAACTCTGCCCTTAGCCAAGAGTTGCCAACAGCTACCAAATGTGGATGCAAAGCAGGTTGTCGGGAAAGGTGCAAGTGCTACAAGCTGGTCTTCCTGGCACAGCCTGTGCACTCTGCAAATGTGAAGTCTAGATAAATATTGCCCCTCTCTTCAGTAGATAATCTAGCTTGAGCATCCAACGTGTCATGCTATGCCTACCTCTTATCCTCTCGAATTTTTTCAAAGGTGTAGGCTGAGACCTATACAGATTGGTATATTAGTCCGTATTTCTTTTTCTTTTATGGTTACAGTCTTAGACACAATGTTGTATGTGACCATACCATTACTATTTCAGTTGAAAATAGCATATTAGTTAAACTGTCTGATCACATGAATATACCATTAAATAAAAACAGTTGGTCTCTATGTTCTAGCGCTGTGGATAGAAAAAACTTTATGGCAACCATTTTGGTACGCCATCTTGGTTACAATTCATTTAGTAAGGGTTTTCAACAAAAATGTGTGGTATGGAACATTTTATAACCTAAAAGTCGAGGTTTAAAAAAACTGGCATATTCCATCCAATAGATGCTCCCAAACCAGTGAATTCAACGCAGATGGCGGCCATTTTAAAAATAGCCGCCATCTTGGATTTTCAGGTACAGCGCCCTTTTCTAAGAGCGTAGTCTTAGGAATGTTTGTGCCCAAATTTCATGCTTGTTTCACTATCTGAACGATTTTTACAGCAATCTGCTGCACTATAAGAGGTGTGATGCCTGTAAGAGAATTCAGAGTATAAATTAACGTTATTTTACAGAACTTGATATGTCATATGCTGCGTGAAGCCAATTAAATCATGGCTCAATGTGAATGAGTTGCATATTTGTAGCTTATTCAATAATCTGATGGGCTTCAGACCTTCCAACATTTCATTGAAGAACAAGACTGCGGGCCAGCAGTAAAATTCATACATATTGAAAAGAAATTTAATTGTCTACGTTTAGCAGATGCCATGTGAATATTTACACAAGAACCTAATTAATTCTCAAATTCAGTTCGATTCTATGTTACCTTCGACATGAAGAATCGAAGCTGTTCTCTAGCAACAGTACGAGAAGAGGAGAGCGGTTAGGAGGAAAGACTGCCCAAAAGCATAGTTTAACTGGCAAATATTGAAAGTTGTGTAGAAAAATAAATAATGTTGTTCCACTTCTTCAAAGAGACCATTTCAAACTTTTTTTCATTTCATTCACACAAGATGTCTGGAGCTATTTGGTAATTCAATTTATGGCATCTTTACTTCTGTTGATGTTAACTTGAGAGTAGAAGAAAATCCTGCTAAAATAATTTAATCAATTTAAATTACTAAAGAGAATTCACTTGACCATGAATTTTACGAATTCTGAACAATTACTGATTTGGTTTGACTGATTTGATTTGAATGAATGAAATTCAGGCAGTCAAGCCCAGCACTGGGGTACTTTGGCCACTTTCGGTCACTCAGCGATGAAGATGGCGACAAGAGGAAGTAGAGTGCTGAGAAAGCAATATAAAGAGATCCAGAAAAAAAGACATGAAGCACAAGGACATAAACGTGGAACTAGAAGGTTCCACATAGTTGCACTAATACGTAATTGAGATATAGACAGCAGGGCTGAAGGAAGGAAGCAGCAATGGAGTCAAGTAAACTGGGTAAAATGTTGGTGCCTACAGTGCACCACATGAGTGGCACTGCCCCTCTACGGAGATAATGAATTTGATAAACACATTAATTTGTCATAAGAAATCTAGATTGTCCAGAGCAAACACAGTCTGTTGTAAGTTTAACTGAATATCAGATACAATATTCAGTGATTTCAAAGAGCACGTTAGCAAGTAGAACGTAGAAGGAAGGAAATGTTAACATACAGCACGACAAAAACAATCAGCGATTTCTGTATGTATGTTACTTCACCCTAGGATTATCATCTTATTCTTGGTGCAACAAATATTTAATTCACATCGACAAGTCGCCATTAAAGAATACAATATTAACAAATGAACAGTGAAATATATTATAAACGAAAATTCAAGTGACTAGCAAAGGCACTTTGGGGTTACAGGAAAGTTCAAGACGTATAGAGTCATAGTAGAGGACTGAGAGTTTAATTGGGGAACAATTATTTTGTTTTTAACTCTTGGTATTTCAGTGGCGTCGTAAATGGCCTGGCACAAAGCCTTATTAGCCAAAATTACTGATTTTGGACTTCAGTTTTTTCTCATTTCTCAAGTGATTAATTTTTAGTTGCAATTGAAACAATAAGTTCTGTCCTTTTTCCTGCATATAGCAATGCCTCCATCCTACTTCTTCCTCTAATTTACATCAACAGTGTACTTCAAGGGCATTACACAATCATAAGTTAAGTTCTACTCTTCTACAGATTATCTTCCTTTTCCGCCATAGGCCAGGTTACCCTTTCGCTCTCGAACTCACTTAATTATTTGGGAGGAAATTAATGCATATCTTCATAATTTTGCCTGATATATCCCTATACACCCATGATATACCATGGGTATATATATCTTCAAACCATACAAAGTGCTATCCTGTTGTTCTTATGTCTGCCTTAGACAATCTATCATGTAAAATGCTGTTCAGTGATCATTTTCTCTTTCTCATTGTCAATATGATACATTTATATCAAGAAGAAAAAGTGATATGCCATCCTAATTTACTCGTACTTAGTTGTCTTCCCAAAAACTTTATTTCTTCGATCTTAGTGTTTCAGTGGCATCTTAAACGGTCTGTTATAATGTCTTGTCAACGAAAGAATTTGTGTATAGCTCTGAGTTTTTTTTTTTTTTTTTAGTGAACAATCATCATTTCAAATTAAAACTATGACATCTGTCCCTTTGCCTGCGACGAGTAGTGCCTTTCAGTAATATAACCTACTTCTTACTCCTCTTCCTGTTTTTCGTCAGTGGTGTAATTTAATTGTCCTATTTAAACTTATTCATAAATTAACGTTTCATCCTTTACATCCCAAAGATCCGGAGTGAAAGTAGCAAACGTAAAGATTAACCGCTGAAACGATTACTGCAGGATATTCACTTCTAATCACTAATTACCTGCCTTTTCTCTGTATTTCTTATACCATTGCGAGACTCATTCTCAGATTTGGTTGTACCATTACTGAAGGAGAAAAGTCCATATATATATATATTCATTTAGTGAATATATATATATATATATATATATATATATATATATATATATATATATATATATATATATATATATATATATATATATTGTATATATATATGTATATTGTGTATAGAATGAATTTAATTACAAAAGAGAAAAATTGAATTAAAAACAGACTTATTGTAATGTTTCAATAAACTTTATTTGTATTGCCTCCAGTACCATAATAACGACCTCTTATTCTGGTCAGCCATGTGGAGATTTAGTTTACATTTTATTCATGATGGTGGATGTGTTCACCATGATGGTAAATCTTCACATGGGAGTGATGGAAGTTGGTGACTTGTTCGAAGATGCGTTCATCCTCGACGTGGCGGTCGAATGGGTAACCATGAGGCCTCTTGTCTGGGTAGACTCCATTGGCACCATAGTGTATGAAGTCATCGTTTGTATGGAGATCTGCAATTGCAGCGTCAGCTGCACCATCAGTAACACAGACGAGGAGATCAAATTCCATGCCGTTGTGGTTACCCTTGGGCAGGAGGAAACGATTTGGCAGGCCAGTGGCGCTTTCATAGTCATGAAGATCCAGATCACCTCCACCTGACAGAGCAGCTTCAGTCTTCTCCATGAGTGTTTTGAAGCTGGGCACATCATGCACAGTGACTGAAGAGTCAGTGGATTTACGGACTATATTGTTGTTTCCAGGAGACACTGGTCAGAATAAAAGTACTGAATTAGTTCATTAAACTAATAGACTTAGAAAAACTACACTGCTCCTGTCATATGGTATTAAAACATTTAGGACTATAAACGATGGGTAGTCAACATTACCAAAAGCATAATACAAACATTTTTTTAATAAAACATTTAAAATTCAACCAAATTTAAACACACACATGCACACAAACACACACACACACACACACACATATTATATATATATATATATATATATATATATATATATATATATATATATATATATATATATATATATATATATATATATATATATATAAAGTATATATACTTATTTACATGTGTGTGTGTGTGTGTTTGTGCAAATAAGGGTGTTAGTAGGTATGGAAGTACAAGTAATATGAAACAAATGTTATATCTAGAATATTAGGACCTGTTATTTTAGTAATTCAACAGTAAATTACTTTGATATAGTTCCTTTGTTTCTTGTGATTGTAAATATATGCATATTGCTAGATATCAAAAATACTCACATTTGACCCAGAATTTGTCAAGCTCAACGGCGCCCCATCTGCCATCATCGAAGGAGAACTCTACACCGTTGTTGTCTGCATGAGGCCAAGCAAATATTCTAATCGTTGCCAAAGCTTCAGATCCCTTCTCATTTTTAATCTCAATTTTGTATGAGAACTCTTTATGGTCTAGACGGGGCACATATGTATCAATATCAACATCAGCTATCTCTTCCGTGTCATCTACAGCATTGAGTAAACTGTACTCAAAATCTTCAAAGTAAGTTTCCAGAGTTCCATCAATGGCAACGTTTGTAACAGAAACTCCTTTGAAATCTAAGTCATCAAAGGTGTAGCTAGGCAGGCTATCTTTGTGCTCCCTAAAGATGTTATCCATATATTTATGAAGTCGGAAGAAACCTGGATCTCGAGTGGCAGTTTCAAAGTGTTCCATGACACCTGGTGGCATGTTATATTTTCCATGGGGATCTGTCTGACGACCAAGCATGATATGGGCAGTGTTGTGGAGAGCTCCATAATACTGGGCATTGGGGCTGTACAAAGAAGACTCGATAACATCACCAAGAACATCAATGCCACGGTCATTCATAATATCAATGTGAGAACCATCTTCCTTGATAATATACCCATGAGCAATGGCATCTCGGATACGGCTGTCATAGATGATCATGTCTCTAACACGTGCAACACCATCAACGTCCTCGAAGTCAATGTCATCAGGACGAGAGGGGAAGGCTCCACCATATTTGTAGGAGGTATGAGGAGCAAATCCATCGTGAATAGGCTTATCCCACTGCAGTTCCTCAACGGGGTCCAAGAAGTTGGAAATTCTCTCAGCATCAAAGCGGACAGTGAGCTGATTATGTATCCAGTAGAAATTTTCTCCCTTGCGATCAAGCTTATGAGAATAAGAATCCTGCCACCAGAATGGGAATTCCAAATGCCAGAAAACGTGGTGGGTATTCATGCCAATGTCTTCTCCAAAGTAGGCTACACGTTGTTCCTTGTTCCTAGCTGTGCCTGTGAATGAGGATTTGATTTTGGTCGGTGTCTGTCTCATCTTAGCTGCATAGGCTTCTTGGATGACTTCAGTGTTGGTGAACATGTGAGGTGTGACTTCATAGAGTGGCGGAAGGACAACATGTTCAGCCAATGGATGGTGGATAACAGCAGCATAAATTGCATATACGAATTCTCCCTCGTTCATGCGGTCACGGAAATAGGCAGCATTTTTAACGGCCGTTTCCCAGTCCTTGCAATGCATGAAGACGTCGAAAAGCATAAGAGCTTCTTCGCGGTGTCTGTCGTTGAAGAGGGAGAACCAATGCTTTTGTTGCAGCAGACGGTGATCCTTGAGTTCTTTCATAAGGCGGTGGACAGCTTCTCCATTATCGGAGTAATGGGATTTGTCGGCCTCTGGATCAAAAGTTTTGGCATATTCTTTATGTTTTTCATCACGTAGCTTCTCATTGACTTTCCACAGGAGGAAGTTCACATCATGCTGCTTTTGAGCGTTGGAAGCATCTACACAGTTATGCAAGAGAAAAATAAAATAAAAGAATAAGTAATATTCTATACATATCCTTGAATAATTTTATTTGGATATTAAAAGGATATTTTTAATGTGTAATCATTATTGTTAAAGGTATTTAAACAATTAATCCATACAGATCAAATAATACATAAAGAGAATCTTATTTTTCTCATGAATGTGTTTAGAATGTATTTTTATCGTTAAGAGAAAAAGAAGCAATCATAAATATTCATCATATGATCTATATCATATATGTAATTTCCTTGTAAATATTGTTTAAAATAATTCTTCCTAACTTAGTTAAAATGACAAAATAGACAATATTACAATAGTATGTAAAAATTTTGTTATATGTACATAATTAATCCATGAAAATTTGTTCGAAATCCATTTTTTGACTGATAAAATCAGGATTTACATATGTGAGTTTTCAGTAAAATTAATTGAAACCTAGGTTTCTAAGAATTTCACTGTCATTATGTAAAATTAGTTTTAATTGGAAAACTGAATATTCCTCTTAACTTTCTTTATAGCTCAAAACAAGTATATACAAAATTCGTTCTCTTGATAATGTCTATTAAATTTGACTCCTTTAACATTTGTTTGATGCCACTGTATTTGGAAATTAAAAATGTTCATAAGTTTTAGTTATGTAAAACTTCCAGCGCCTGAAACTTCATAACCATTACTCAAACATATAAAGACTAATTCTTTGAATCTAGTTCTTTTCAAACATGTTTGCTGTGAAATAAATGATTTTCCTTATAATGACAAAATAGATTTTATCTTAGTGGAAAATGAAGTAAACTGCAGAATAAAAGTAAAGAATCAAACTTCAGAATGTGAATGAAGTGAATGTCGCTTACATATCCTTACTTTAAGTTTAAAAGACAAAAGATGCCGGAATAAAAAGAATTACTTTCAAATAATACCAAAACAGTTTCATTTTCGTTAGTTCAACATACTCTTAATTTCATTTCAAAGATGACGCTGTATAGTGAATTACAAATTCTAACAAGTGGTAGAATTACTTCCGAATTTAGATACAATTACTAACGATTACAGAACTCTGTGACCTTCTGAGCTGTACGTGCGAGATGTTCATTTAGAACACAACTTTAATGTTATTAAAGTGCATCAACTTGAAATAGTGTTATACTCACCTGCAGAAGTTAAACGGAATATATAGGGCAGCGCCTGCCACGGCAAGACCAGGAGGAGAGTCGACTTCATGATGACTGAGCACGACGGTGAATGTTAGCCCATTTTTCATATGGGGTAAGGCCTTTATATACCAAACTTTGACGGGGGTCGTACCTCCCGTTCCCCCAACAAGGATTGCAACACTCGTTTGGACTCTGCTCTTGCGAACGGGGTTATGTTTTTTACAAGATGTTGGAGTGGCTTTGTTTGTGTGTTTAAAAAAAACATAGCAGTATCATCCTGTAGATGATAGCATTGGAGGTAACGAGATAACATTTAACCCGACCAGCCATAGCATGTATATATCTATCTATGAAGTCCGAGTTTGTTTGTACACACACACACACACATCACACACTATAACATTATATATATATATATATATATATATATATATATATATATATATATATATATATATATATATATATATATATATATATATATGTATGTATATATATGCTTTGGATTATAAGAGTTCCTAACGATATTCCATTCTCCTCTTAATGTCATAGTCGAACCATTCCACTTTCAATACTTGTGTGTTATGTTCGAAGAAAATAAGGGCAATTTCATGAAGTGGGTATTAAAAATTTTGTTGATGAATCTAGTGTTTTTTTCCAAATAAATATTGACCTTACTGTTTTTTATGCTAACTTGATTATTTTAAATATACCGTTACACTCCAGTTTATTAAGAATTTTTGGTCATCGTCAGGAAGTTGAAATTTAGTGTATGCATTCCTGCTGAGTGAGTAAGCTCATGAATTTTTTTTTATTAGATTAAAAGTTTTATTGTTAATATTTCTTCTTTGTTTACCTCATTTTTTCCTCTATTATGTCTCATTACATTCTTCTTTACTTTAGTATTTCTTTTGCTTTATTTTGTTGTTTTGTTGCCTTTGGCCTGTCACATGGTATATAGGATTGTGACTTAGCCAATTGTAATGAACTTTTAAAGATTTCCGTCGTTTTGTATTCTCTCACTGCTAAAAAGTTAATTATTTCAAAATTATATAAATAACTATTACAATCAAAGTGCAATTCAAAAAAAATTCAAAGCTATAAAAATATGGCAATTAAACCATAATAGAATTGCAGATGCCCAAACGAAATAATACGCAAATCTCACCCTTGAAATAAAATTCAGATAACTATTTTTGTGAATTCATGAATACTTATCGAAAAGCCCTAATGGCTCCACTGTAATTCCGGTTATATTATGCAGTTTGAATAATAAAAGCATATTCATCGGTATCGAATATAATGACAACTGAAGAGTTGGGCGAGAATAGATGAAATCTGTATTTAGAGTTACTAATTAGAATATTCAAATGAATATTCATGTCTTGTTAGATTATATTACCCTTAATCACTTATGCAATTGAACTGAAATCCTCACCTTACAAAGAAACTTTTATCTTCAATTTTGTTCATTAGCAAGGCTCCTCTTTCGTTCATTTTCTCTGCAGTTCTAAGTCGTGGTCATTTCCCCCTATAAGGAAAGTCTAACTCTACTTCTCTTATATAAAGAAACTTGGGTTATCCATTAATATTTTGTAGAAAAGAGCAAATTTTAGTTAGTATAATGACATATGGTGGGTGTTTCAAAATTAGAGCAGCCCCCCCCCCCTCCAGAGAACAAATGGAAAGTTATGAAATTTTCTGCTATAGCCTATCTCCAAGTACATTATTTTAAGTTTCTATAAAGCTATTTTTTTTATTTTACATTTCTTTTATTTTCAGACTGAGTGACGGAGTTAGATACAGCCATGGCTAACAACTCGGAAGAAATCAGATGGATTGATCGATATATAACCTTCAGAGAGGCCAGGGATGCTGGTATATCCTTCATTTCACGTTCCTGGATAGCTAAATACATTAAAAGAGATGAATCCTTTTTTAAAAGAAACTGGAACAAAAATCCATATGACTGTCATCACAAAAGAGTTAATCTTGGAAGGTCTCAAGTCCTTTGTCAGGAGTCAAAAGACATCATAGCTGAGGCAGTGGGTAGACCAAGAAAGTATAAATTGGCGCTTGAACTAGAAACAAAAAAGGGGAAAGAAGAGAAGATATAGTGCTGTATATCATGAGTTGAAAAAATCAGGTTTCAAGCCATTTCATGTTATCAGCAAGCCCAACATCACTCAGCAACAGAGAGAAGACTGTGCATGGTTTTGTGGTTCATTTCTTAAAGATTGGGATGAATCTGACTTTCTCCATGTTGCCGCATCAGATGAATTCTTCATTTACACAGTCAGGAAGCCAAATCATAAAAATGACATCATTTGGACTGCAAAGTTGGATGATATTAGCGATGATGTGCGCTATCGCCAAGATGTGAAATTTCCTAAATGTCTGGGAATTTTTCTGTTTCACGGCCAAACGGTTAATGTGGATCGTCAAAGAAAAAGGACAGTCATGGAATGGCGAATACTTCAGAGAAACTGTGCTTACTGGTGGAGTATTTCCTTTCCTCAATGATCCTGAAAATTATCTGTTGAAGAAGTCACATTTTTGCAAGATAAGGCACCATGTTTCAAGGGTGCTTCGAAACAGTGGTATCGATTTCTTCTTGTCATATGAATTTCCAGGTAGCTCCCCTGACCTTAGTGTGTGTGAAAACGTTGGTAGTATCTTAAAGGATTGTGTTGAAGCGCGCACAGTGAACTATGATGGTATACCAAGCCTCGACGACTTGCGAAGAGAGGTGACCGAAGTGCTCAGGGAAATGGAGTTTGAGTCTCAGCTTTTTTGCAATTTGCTGAAATCATACCTCTGAAGAATGCAGGCTGTGGTACAGGCAGATGAAGGCCACACAGAATATTAATACTCAGAGAGAGACTTGAATAAATACCTGTTCTAAATTACTTTTGTTTTTGGCCATATCAATTTTAGTTTATGCTTTAGAGGGGGTGCTCTAATTTCATATACACATACACATATGTATATATATATATATATATATATATATATATATATATATATATATATATATATATATATGTATATATATATGCATATATATATATATATATATATATATATATATATATATATATATATATATATATATATATATATATATATATATATATATATATATATATATATATATAGTGTAAGTGTGTGTGTAGATATGATACATATATAGATAGATAGACAGATGGAGAGAGAGAGAGAAAGAGAAAAGAATTGTTAGATTAGTAGACTGATATATTCAAATACCCCCCGTTGCATAGTTACGGGTTACTGCTAAAAAATAATATATCATTAGATATACTAATAATCAAAAAGTTCTGGCACATTAACCCTTTTACTGAAAAATCAAGAATGATTCTGCCATGTTGAAAATCCTACCCCTGTGCAGAAAATTCATTTGCATTTTTCAGTTCATTTTTATAGGGACACCTTTCACAGAATTTGTTGGCTCTTGCTGCCTGAAGTACATTGCCTAACGATACTTCAACACCTTATGCCTACGTTGCAGTGGCCCAAGTGCCATTTCCTTTTCCAAACAATTGCATGCGTGGCCATCCCAAATTAAATTTTGATAATCTCTTGTGGATGTTAGACCTCACCTTAAGCATCAGCGACATTCTCACAAAGGAGTACAAACCCTTCACAAAAATAGAGAAAAATATGGCGATGAAGTCGAACCAACTGGCCCAGTGGGTTCAAGGGCAGGTCGCTTCTGCTAGGAAGGAGAAAGAAGAAAGGGAAGAAGGAAAGAAAAGAAAAGGAGTGTCATGAGAGAAAGTAAAGGGAAGAAAAGCAGTGACAGCATGACCAGCAGTAATGGAAGCTGAAATCGAATAAACCAAGCAAGCCAGTGACTTGGAACCGAGCTGACAATCCATCCCTGGTCTGCACCTCTTCCATTATCTCAAGTATCCACCACTTCATGCCCAATTGAATAACGCAGACCAGAGGCGTGGTTAGAATAGGTGAAAACCCTCTTCTCTGAGTAAAATCCAACGGACACTGAGAAGTCCACATTCCTAACAAAACACGAGGCCAGAAGTGGGCAGGATGCCCTTAACTCATAGTAGAATGGCTACAAGGGAAACCTTGAGGTGGTGGGAAAAGCAGTAACAACAACATTCAAAATAATGCCAGAATGCTGAAGGCAGAGATGGCGTGACCTTCCCAAGGAGTTATGTCAAACCTGGTCCAGCTGGACCTACAAAAAGTCCCGAGCCTTGTGGTGGTGGATTGACACCTTGGAGTGCAAGAAATTTGAGGACTTACTGAATCGAATCCAACTTAAGGACTTCCTCAATTACGCCCCCGGCCCCTTGGCTGTACACCTCGAGAAGCAGCCAAGACTCTTCGCAGAGTGCTGTTGGATGGCCATTGCCTACAAGACATACCACCTGTCCACCTGCCATAAGCACATAGTCCCCTCTGCGCCAACCTACTCCTAAGGCCTGTTGAGAAACAACTCAGCATCCTCTCCACCTGTGTGCACTTATTGTCATAAGCTAGGGCACCTGGAAGCCCAGTGCAAAGCAAAGGGGGAGCCCTTCCGAAGCTCTCTCCAAATCGAGCCCACCACGTAACCCTATGGTCACAGCTTCACAACGAGATTTCAGCAAGACACTGCCAGGCATGCAATGCATATGGGCACACTTCAAACTATAGGAAGTGCCCTGCAAAAACATTTGCATCCATTGTCGCCATGGCAGTAACTCACAGCTCTTCTGTAGGACCCCTAGCTGTGGGGTCTATCTTTGTTGCACCTCCCAGAGGTCGTTATCATGCTCAAAAGGCCTCCGCTTTCAAAGACACTGGCACCCAAATCTCCCTCATAAGTCGAGACAAGGTCCTCACTGGGGCCACCATTGAACCTAACAAACCTGCAACCAAAGAGGTATCAACAAGTGTAGGCTAATGCTCCCTTCTGTCCAATTAAGGTCCACCACACCCCACAAAAGTAGGATCAGCATTTTGGGAGTAGCCAAACACATTCCTGAAGACAATGATCTCCTCCCAGGACAGGACCCCCAATCTTGGCCCTTCTTTGTGCCTTACCTTGGTCCTGACCCCTCTATTCCTCTGTTAGGTGCTGCAGTTCAGTTATGCTCAGGCGTCGAGCCTCAGCCAGTTTCTAATCCTGGCTCCCTTCAAGACTGACCTGAGTGTAAATCTGGCACTCTTGGCCCCTATGGCACCCTCTTGTATTCTCCAGTTTCAGTGCTAGAGAACTCCTTCAATATCCCTTCAGGAGATGCAAATCCACCTCCCATCTTGACCACCGGCCTGGCACTGCAACCAGTGAATGGCTGAGAGGCGGCAAGTACCATGTCTCTTCAAGATTCCCTGTCAGTGTGGGGAAGCTTGTCCACCAGCATGACCTCAAAACGCATGCCTGAGCCAGACGTTGTTATAGCAACCTGTGAACCTCTTGCATCGGCAGCCGCCTATTCTCCTCAATCCAAATCCCATAAGACAAGACTCTGGAGGACAACTCCCAATAAAAGTTCCTTTCTCAGCTTGTAGCTGGTGTGAAGGAAATACAACTTAAGCTGGAGAAAGTTGTTGGGATTGGGACCAGTGCTGTCCAGGCTGTTGCAGCAGCCGAGGCAGTAGTTAGCTTAGTGTCTGCTCTGCCAGCTGATGTAGCGTCTACAGCACTTCCAGGCCGACATCCCAACGGTGCCGCTCAAGGGCTCAGAGTCGGACTTGGTCAATACCTCTCCACCTCCTTTGGAGACACCCTTGACTGTTCCACTTAGGGAGCCCAAGTGAAAAGCTCGGAAGAAAACCAAAAGGATTGAGCATAGACAGTGGAGAAAATCCAGGTAGTTAACAGAGCCAATGAGCTCCTCCAGCACTAGTGGCACGGTACATTGCCAATTTAATAGGACATTTCTGGCACCTTACCCAGAGAAGGATGCCTAGGTTGTCTCTTAGCCTCTAGCCTAATCAGGACTTGTCCCTATGAATTATTAATTTTATAATCTTTGTAATTAGCTAAGACTGTCCTCCAGCACATTCAAAGAACATGTCTAGCTCCCTGTTATTACTTTGGATACCATTTTGTACTTTAATTTCAAAATATGTAACCTGTCTGGCTAGTACAGTTGGTTACATGTTGGTCTTCTTAGTACCAGGGTCCAGCGTTCACTCCCTGTGAAGGATTGGATGGTGAGAGTGTCTACTGAATGGTTACTGGCATGATTGATAACATGGTGGGGGTTGGGGTTACCCAGATGATGTCCACCCAAGTGGCAACTGCCTGTGGGAGGACTGAAACCAACAACTTTAACTTTAACTTTAACTTTAACTTTTACCAAAGCAGGACCTTCATGTGTTTATGCTGCATTAAAAGTTAATTGCACTTTATTTTGAATTTTAAGCTTTTAGTTATTTGTTTCACCTGCTTAATTAGCTTATCAGATATATTGCTGTTACCACTGCATGTAATTAATGTAAAGTATTAGAAGTGGCCATTTATTTATGCAGAATTAATATTTAATTGCTGAGACTTAAGGAGGATACTCTCAATTTAGAGTGACAGCATACTTTCCATCCTGTCAGGGGTGGAATATCTGCTTAATGGCGATATGTTATAAAGCCAGGCCTGCTGTCCCTCTAATTAAAATACGTGTAAATTAAAGAACCAAATTAAACCACATAGAATGGTGGTAGTCTAGCAGAGTGACCCAGACAAACATCTGTCTTTTGTCTTCTCCCTCCTCAGGAAATTCCTACCTTTGTTAACACCCCTCTTAAAGACCCACACGTTAAGCTATCCTTGCAAATACTCAGGCCAAAATACTTCTTTTGAGATCATGCTAGTCCGGACCAAACAAAATCAGAAGAATCCAGTTTGGGCAACCTGAGCTGATGATGAATGAGGCCCTTGAACGAAGTGAAGGGCAGACGCTGGCAAACTGCTAGAAAGAACACATCTGTAGTGTAAAATCAAAGAATTTTTATGTATAGGTTTTTAAAAATATAAATACAGTATACAAATTATAGAGTAAAACTTTCACAAATTCACTTCGTTTCCAAAAATTTTCAGAATATTATAGAGAGTTCTATTCATTTTATTCGACTAAACTTGGACCTTAGTGGTATTGGGAATGGCACTATTCATCTCAGCGACCACGAAAATTATGGATTCGTCACTAATCTCAGTCATTTTTTACATTTTATTTTTCACCCTTTCTCACTCCCCTTTCCTACTGGGGCTGAACTTAGACTTCAAGGGCATCAAGAGTGTCGCTATTCATCTCAGCAGTCTTGATAACAGTGGATTAGACACAATATCTGTCGTTTTCAGTATCAAGTTTGGCTGAAATTGCTCTATGCGTTTCAAAGTTATGCTGAACATACACACATAAATACATGCATCCATTTATATAAATATAGATAGATAAGTAGCTAACATACCCTTCTATTCCTCATTCCCTTTGGTGCCCTTTCGTGCTGGTAATGTCTTTCCCCCACAGTATTCTTTTCCAGATAGTAAGTGGGAGAAAGACAGTTATGTCAAAATCATTTGTATTTTATTACTATCCACCGAAGTTTCGGAACCACTATTGTCCTTTTTTAAAGGCTAAAACGACCCAACCCAAAAATTTAAACATTAAAACAACTCAGACAAAAATAAAAAAATTAATGCAAATAGTCATTAAAGAATACAAAATTAATAAATGTACATTGAAATACATAAACAAAAATTCAAGTGACTAGCAAAGGCACTTTGGAGTTACAGGAAAGTTCAAGGCATGTATTGAGTCATAGCAGAGGACTGAGAGTTTCATTGGGGAACAATTATTCAAGAACTACTAGGAGATGGTTGTTCAAGGCTCAACAAAATATCTCAAAATCATCAAATTATATTTTATATTTACATTTACATACATTATCTTGTTTGTCCGAGAAATCCTCGTTCGATATTAACCCTGTTCTGTAACCAACACCACGATGTGAATCTATTCCCGCCTTCAGGAACCTTCATGTGCAACAGACATATGTCCCCAGGTCATTCTATGGAAGTAAATTTGTTTATTACAAAAAGGGTAATCCACTCAGGAACTTTAGGAACTTTGTTTTTTAACTCTTGATATTCCAGTGGCATCATAAATGGCCTGGCACAAAGCCTTATTAGCCAAAATTATTGATTTTGGAGTAGAGTTTTTTTCTCATTTCTCAAATGATTAATTTTCAGTAGTAATTCAAACAATAACTTCTGTCCTTTTTCCTGCCTATAGCAATACGTTTCAGTGATTTAGCCTCCATCCTACTCCTTTTTTTAGTTTTCATCAATAGTGTACTTCAAGGGCCTTACTCAATCATAAGTTAGTATTTCTATTCTTCTATAGATTATCATCCTTTTCCTTCATAGCCCAGGTTACCCCTTTGCTCTCGAAGTCAGTCAATCTTGTGGGAGAAAATTAATGTACATCTTGATAATGCCGCCTGATATATCCTGCTATACGCACGATATACCCTGGATATATATCTGTCCAAACCATGCTAAGTGCCATCCTATTGTTCTTACGTCTACCATAGAGAATTTATTACGTAAAATGATATTCAGTTATCATTTCCTCTTTCTCGTCGTCAATATGGTACATTTTTGTCATGAAAATAAAAGTGATATACTATTCTAATTTACTCGTACCTGGTCCTCTTCCCATGAACTTTATTTCTTCGAACTTAGGATTTCAGTTGCATCTTAAACCGTCTGGGTAAAGCCTTGTCAACCAAAGGCCGTCGTTATAGCTCTGAGTTTTTCTATTATTTTAGTGAGCAATTTTCAGTTGAAATTAAAACTGAGGTCTGTCCATTTCCCTGCCTCTAGTAGTGCCTTTCAGTAATATAACCTCCTTCCCACTCCTCGTCAATGCAATGGTGTAATTCAAGAGTCCTGTTCCTTACTCCTTCATAAATTAAAGTTTCTTCCTTTATGAAGGTTACATAAACCTCGAGGGCTTGACATCTCATACATCCGGAGTGAAAGTAGCAAACTTAGAAACGTTAACCAGCTCACTAATTACCTTTTTTCTGTATTTCTGGACCATTTCCTCTCATTCTCAGATTTGTTGTACACATAATTACCTGAGAACACCTTTCATCTGTATTTTTAGTACCATTTACTAGGCTCCTTCTCAGATTTAGTATGTATATATACAGAAGGAGAAAAGTTTATCAAATATATATATATATATATATATATATATATATATATATATATATATATATATATATATATATATATATATATATATATATATATATATATATATATATATATATATATATATATATATATAATGTGTTCAGAATGAGTTTAATTGCATAATAGAAAAAGTGAATTAAAAACTGACTTATTGTGATGTTGCATAAACTTTATTTGTATCGCCTCCAGTACCATAATAATAATCTCTAATTCTGAGTAGCCATGTGGAGAATTAGTTTACAGTTTATTAATGATGGTGGATGTGTTCACCATGATGGTAAATCTTCACATGGGAGTGATGGAAGTTGGTGACTTGTTCGAAGATGCGTTCATCCTCGACGTGGCGGTCGAATGGGTAACCATGAGGCCTCTTGTCTGGGTAGACTCCATTGGCACCATAGTGTATGAAGTCATCGTTTGTATGGAGATCTGCAATTGCAGCGTCAGCTGCACCATCAGTAACGCAGACGAGGAGATCAAAGTCCATGCCGTTGTGGTTACCCTTGGGCAGGAGGAAACGATTTGGCAGGCCAGTGGCGCTTTCATAGTCATGAAGGTCCAGATCACCTCCACCTGACAGAGCAGCTTCAGTCTTCTCCATGAGTGTTTTGAAGCTGGGCACATCATGCACAGTGACTGAGGAGTCAGTGGATTTACGGACTATGGTGTTGGTTCCAGGAGACACTGGTCAGAATAAAAGTAATGAATTAGTTCATTAAACTAATAGACTTAGAAAAAGTATACTGCTTCTGTCATATAGTATTATAACATTTAGGACCGTAAACAATGGGTTGACAACAATCCCATAAGCATAATAAAAACATTTTTTTTAGATTTAACCAGATTGTCACACACACACATATATATATACATATGTATATATATGTATACATACATATATATATATATATATATGTGTGTGTGTGTGTGTGTGTGTGTGTGTGTGTGTGTGTGTGTGCATGTGAGTGTGAGTAGGTATGGAAGTATAAGTAATATGAAACATATGTTGTAATTAAAATAGTAGGACCTGTTATTTTAGTAATGCCAAAGTAAATTTCTTTGATATAGTCCCTTTATTTCTTGTGATTGTAAATATATGCTCATTGCTAAATATCAAAAATACTCACATTTGACCCAGAATTTGTCGAGCTCAACGGCTCCCCATCTGCCATCATCGAAGGAGAACTTTACACCGTTGTTGTCTGCATGAGGCCAAGCAAATATTCTAATCGTTGCCAAAGCTTCAGATCCCTTCTCATTTTTAATGTCAATGTTGTATGAGAACTCTTTATGGTCTAAACGGGGCACATATGTATCAATATCAACATCAGCTATCTCTTCCGTGTCATCTACAGCGTTGAGTAAACTGTACTCAAAATCTTCAAAGTAAGTTTCCAGAGTTCCATCAATGGCAACGTTTGTAACAGAAACTCCTTTGAAATCTAAGTCATCAAAGGTGTAGCTAGGCAGGCTATCTTTGTGCTCCCTAAAGATGTTATCCATATATTTATGAAGTCGGAAGAAACCAGGATCTCGAGTGGCAGTTTCAAAGTGTTCCATGACACCTGGTGGCATGTTATATTTTCCATGGGGATCTGTCTGACGACCAAGCATGATATGGGCAGTGTTGTGGAGAGCTCCATAATACTGGGCATTGGGGCTGTACAAAGAAGACTCGATAACATCACCAAGAACATCAATGCCATGGTCATTCATAATATCAATGTGAGAACCATCTTCCTTGATAATATACCCATGAGCAATGGCATCTCGGATACGGCTGTCAATGATGATCATGTCTCTAACACGTGCAACACCATCAACGTCCTCGAAGTCAATGTCATCAGGACGAGAGGGGAAGGCTCCACCATATTTGTAGGAGGTATGAGGAGCAAATCCATCGTGAATAGGTTTATCCCACTGCAGTTCCTCAACGGGGTCCAAGAAGTTGGAAATTCTCTCAGCATCAAAACGGACAGTGAGCTGATTATGTACCCAGTAGAAATTTTCTCCCTTGCGGTCAAGCTTATGAGAATAAGAATCCTTCCACCAGAATGGGAATTCCAAATGCCAGAAAACGTGGTGGGTATTCATGCCAATGTCTTCTCCAAAGTAGGCTACACGTTGTTCCTTGTTCCTAGCTGTGCCTGTGAATGAGGATTTGATTTTGGTCGGTGTCTGTCTCATCTTAGCTGCATAGGCTTCTTGGATGACTTCAGTGTTGGTGAACATGTGAGGTGTGACTTCATAGAGTGGAGGAAGGACAACATGTTCAGCCAGTGGATGGTGGATAACAGCAGCATAAATTGCATACACGAATTCTCCCTCGTTCATGCGCTCACGGAAATAAGCAGCATTTTTGACGGCGGTTTCCCAGTCCTTGCAATGCATCAAGACGTCGAAGAGCATAAGAGCTTCTTCGCGGTGTCTGTCGTTGAAGAGGGAGAACCAATGCTTTTGTTCCAGCAGACGGTTATCCTTGAGTTCTTTCACAAGGCGGTGGACAGCTTCTCCATTATCGGAGTAATGGGATTTGTCGGCCTCTGGATCAAAGGTTTTAGCATAGCCTTTATGGGTTTCATCGCGTAGGTGCTCATTCACTTTCCATAGGAGAAAGTTCACATCATGCTGCTTTTGAGCGTTGGAAGCATCTACACAGTTATGCAAGAGAGAAAATAATGAGAATCAGTACTGATGTTTAAGGGCGTCTTGTTTCTGTGTTTTGACATTTGTAATATTAACCTAAGTTTTATGTTTTTCCTTCAAAACTTTTTTGAATTTTAAATTATTTTTTTACTAATGTGTAATCATTATATTGCTATAGGTACTTAAACAATTAATCCACAAGATTAAATAAGACATAAAGTGAATATCTCTTTTCCGTGAGTGTGTTTAGAAAGTATTTTTTATCGTTAAGGAAAAGAGAAGACATCTTACATACAGTATTTATCGTATATAGGGATACTTGTAATTTCCTTGTAAATTCCTAATAAAAATTTTGCCTCTTTAGTTAAACAAACAAACAAACAAAAACCGTTGTTTGGGAAAATTAAGTAAAAATGTTACTAACGTTATTAATTAATGATATTCGTAATATAAAATTCATGATTCACATAATTCTTTAAAAGAATAAGGGAAATTTGGTTTTAAACGAATTTTGTGTTTTATATGGAAAACTACGAAAATTTCCCTAAATTTCTTCATAGCCAAGCATTTGTTCGAAATCCATTCTTTTGACTGATGCTTTTAACATCCGTTTGAAATAAGTCATTATATATGGAGATAAAAATGTTAATGAGTTTTCAATAAGTGGAAATTATTTACACTTTGACTCATGATATAACAAATAAAAATGGAACTTTGTAGTTGGATTTAATTGTAAATATATTGACATGAACTATTGTCCTTATAATGAGAAAATATAATCGGTAACTCACAATCAGGTAGACTACAGAAACACTGGAAATAAAGTATCAGACTTAAGAATATAGAATGAAATTCATCTCCCTATCATATTCTATGTCCAAGAAAGACACAGTGAATTATTTCTTGCGGGAATCAAAACAAGAACTAATTTGGGAAATCCCTTCATGAATTTTACCTCGGAGATGATAATGTGTATTAAATTTGAAATATAACAAGTGCCTCAATGATCTCCTAATTTGAATACAATTACTAAGAATTATAGCACTCTTTGACCATCTACGCTTTACTTCCGAGATAGTCATTAAAATCAAAAGATGAATCTTACTAAAGTGTAATAAGTTTAAAAACAGTGTTCTACTCACCTGCAGAAGCAACAGAGAGCAGGGCAGCGCCTGCCACGGCCAAGAGGAGGAGAGTCGACTTCATGATGACTGAGCTCGACGATGATCGTCAGCAGAGGCCTTTATATACCAGACTGACAGGTGGTCTTACCTCCCGTTCCCCCCCGTGCTTGTAACATTCTTTTGGACTCTGCTCGTTCTAACGGGGTTCCAAGCGCAAAAAAAGCAAAGCATTATTATCAGTAGTTGATTGCTTTGGGAGTAACGAGATAACATTGACAGATTCACAAACCAAAGCACATTAAATATGTATATCTAATTTGTCAATAAATTAAAATCCCCTTTAATATCTTTATCGGCCTATTAACAATGTTATAAAAATTTTTTCCAATTACTTCTGAATCTGTGAAAGTGGGCTTTTGAGTTAAATGTCGAATTAGGTATGGTTTGTTTTATTTGCAAGATTGACGCTCTAGCATAGGAACATATTTTCGTCCAAATGGTGGACTGTATATATGGGAAAATAATATTAATTATCAGCTGAGTTACTTTACAATGACAATAAATCTTGCAATGATTTTACAATAAGAGTAGTTTGCAGATGGATAATAGAGAATATTCTAAAAGGTTACTAAATCATCGATTTAGCGGTAGGTATGCATACACGAACAAACACATACTCTTTCGCTCACAATCGTAAAAATTGGTGAAATTTGTATAATTTTATATTTTGATGTCATGCTGTCCGCAGTGTCTCATTCTCGTAAATGACACTGTAAGTACATTTTGTTTCTCAGCTTATTTTGTGTGTGTGTGTGTTTCAGAGATTTCGTTATATTTAAGGTGTTCTTATTTAATTTTCATAATTTGTACCCTTCTTGTAAAACTTCACTTGTTTGAACTAACGTTCAAAAGGAATAAACATTTTCTGTTGCTGTGTTGCCCATGGGCTACATGTATGGTGATTTGCTAAAACTTAGCAAGCTATTTCAGCTGATCTTAAGGGAACAAGAAAAATCAGAAAAACAGGATTTCGATGTCAAGAAAGTGGCATCGTTATGATGACGGAATACTAGATGGGGACAGAAGTCCAACATTTTTATGACCTTTACCTTTCTCTGAAAAAAAGCGGTGTCATATCTTAAAAATAACCATTCATTTTCTTGAAACTAATCTCATTATGTTTTGAAAGTATTTCACGAATCAGGACAAGTATACATCTCAGGAATTTGCAGCCCGTCATTTCATCAACACTTGATTGAAACTGTACTGCCACTTCACTTCCTAAATATTTCGGTTCTGTTTATTGATTAAGTACAGTAATCTAATGATAATACTTTTTTTACGTATTAGTATTTCATGTTTTCGATTTTGGCGCATAAGCATCTAACGCCACCATTCTTCTTTCGTAATTTATCCCACTGCGAATACTTCTATGGTGAAGAAAATAAGGAAGAATTCAAAAGTAGATGTCAAACATTTTATCAATTTATGGCATGTCTTATTCTAAGTTAATACTAACATTTTTGTTTTTACCGCTAACTTGGTCATCTTAAATATACTTTCATGCTTCCAGTGTGTAAAGTTTATGGTTTTCATGGAGAAGTTAAAATTCAAAGCTCAATGAGTCTCATTTTTCAATTTTATGGTTTTATTTTTTTTTTTATTATTTCTTCGATGTGTGCCCCATTTGTTTTCCTTTATTATTGCTCTTTTACAGATTTCTTTACTTTTGATTTTTTTTTTTTTTTTCTCCATTTGATGGGTTTGCAGCCTTTGGTTTTTGTCTGCTAAACAGTATTTTATCTTGGCTATTAATAACAAAAATAATTATTCCTTTTAAATACATTCTTTCTTTTCAAGATTTTCTTCTTTTTGTACTCCATCACTGCAGAAAAGTTACCGTCACTTTTTTTTTTATTTCTCAGAATAATGTAAACTATTAAAAGCACAATACCGGAACCGTTCAAACCTATCAAAGTCTGACAATTAAAACATAGGAAAGGAAGGAATAATTTTAACGCTCTCCAAATCTCACCCCTAAAATTAGAATTCAAATAACCATTTTTGTGAATTCATGAATGAATACTTATCGAAAATCCCTAATGACTCCGCCGGAATATCGGTTATATGAAACAGTTTCCACATTGAAAGCATATTCATCTGCATCGAATATAATGGTGATGGAAGAGTAGTGCGTGGCTAGATAAAATCAATATTTACTGTAGGCTATAAATCGCAATAACTTCATGCTGCAAAATGGGAGAAATTTCGAATGAAATTATTCATGGTTTGTTAAATCATATTATCCTCATTCATTAACAGAAATGAAGTCTTATCCTCATTCGGACGTTAACCTTTTAATATACTTTTATCGGGGCTTATTTAAGAAAACGGAGTTCAGATTTCCCATGTCTAATTTCAAATTCATTAACATTGCTTTTATATTGCTTTCAGTTTCGTTTCAGGTTTTTCTATTCAGATTCTGACAGTATTATACAGTATATGGCTTCATTTTTCTCTTTCAATTTATATTTCTTTTCATTTTAAAACAACTAGTAAAATCTAATTATAGTTAATAAATATAATTAAGCGTCTTTTTTTATTTCGACTTAAAAAAGGTTTAAGAGAATCAACAAAAGAAAGATATGGCTCTTCACTATAATTGATAAATAATTATTGATTTTCTTTACTGATACAGTATAAACGATTTGCAAGATATGACTTTTGTAATAACTAGTAAGTTGAAATTGTGTTTTGAAAAACCTTCTTTAAAGTTTATAAAAGTGATAAAATTCTTGAAAAATGACCTCGGAGATCAGTCTTGTTGGTTCGATTTGCCTGTTTGTTTGTCTAGTCGTTTCTTTGTCAGCAGGATCACTGGAAGAGTCATATTTGGGTTTGTGTAAATTCGATAAAATTCATTATGGGACTTGCAATACGTTTTGGTTTGTAGGAGAGGCAGGAATGTATGATTTTGGGAGAAGGGTCCTTTTTGAGAGGACGAGGGAAGTTGCGTCGATTGCTAAGCTTTGGTTGGTGAGTCCTGAGCGGTCTGGTTTGACGACAGTACAATGACGTTTGTGGGGTTTAAAGTACTCAAAAGTACCTCAGGATTACGGCTGTATAATAGTTCTAAATTTTAAAAAAATGCAAAAAAACCCTCTGTCAGTAATGCAACAGTTGAGAAAACAGACTAGTTTTTGTGCAACTCGCTATAAGCTTTTTAATCTAAAACATTCTCTGAATGTGTCTGAATGACAGAGTGTTTGAACATTGGGCCATGCGTGACTTGACTACCTTTCCTCTCTCTCTCTCTCTCTCTCTCTCTCTCTCTCTCTCTCTCTCTCTCTCTCTCTCTCTCTCTCTCTCTCTGGCAACTTTACCTAGAAATATAATTTTGCATTAGATGTTATATTTTATTTTTGTATGAGTGTTGTTGACTTTTCTAATTCTTGTGTTTTTATACGAGACTGGCCTCTCCTGTATCACTAAAAGTCCTTTCTTGACTTATTCCTTGAGAGGTGCGATACCTGTAAGTGAATTCAAATTGTAAATTAACGTTATTTTACAGAACTTGAAATGTCATATGCCGCGTGAAGCCAATTAAATCATGGCTCAATTGCTTATATTTAGCTTATTCAACACTCTGATGGATTAGAGACCTTCCAACATTTCTTTGAAGAACAAGACTGAAGGCCAGCAATAAAATTCATACATATTGAAAAGAAATTTAATTGTCTACGTTTAGGTCTATGTGAATATTTACACAAAAAAGTCTGATTAATTCTCAAATTCAGTTCGATTTTATGTTACCTTCGACATGAAGAATCGAAGCTGTTCTTTAGCAACAATACAATAAGAGAAAGGGCGGTTAGGAGAAAAGACTGCACAAAAGCATAGTTTAACTGGCAAATGTTGAAATTTATTAGGAAAAAATAAATAATGTTGTTCCACTTCTTCAAAGAGACCATTTCAAACTTTTTTTCATTTCATTCACACAAGATGTCTCCACTTATATGGTAATTCAGTTATGACATCTTTATTTCTGTTGATGTTAACTTGAGAGTAGAAGAAAATCCTGCTAAAAAAATGTAATCAATAAATTACTAAAGAGAATTCACTTGGACCATGAATTTTACGAATTCTGAACAATTATGTTGACTGATTTGATTTGATTGAATGAAATTCTGGCAGTCAAGCCCAGCACTGGGACACCTTCGGTCACTCAGCGATGAAGATGGCGACAAGAGGAAGTAGAGTGCTGGGAACAGCAAAATAAAGAGATCAGAAAGAAAAGACATGAAGCACAAGGTTATAAACGTGGAATTTCAGGTTCATGGTTATAATATATGAGTGAATCTGACAACAGGGCTGAAGGTAGGAGCTTAGCAGTGGAGTCAAGTAAACTGGGTAAAATGTTGGTGACTGCAGCACTGCACATGGCCAATGACACTGCCCTCTACGGAAGATAATGATTTTTTGATAAACACATTGCTGTCACGAAACCTAGATTATCCAGAGCAAACACAGTCAGTTGTAGGTTTAACTTATTATCAGATACAATATTCAGTGATTTCAAAGAGCACGTTACCGAGTAGAACGTAGAAGGAAGGAAATGTTAACATACAGCACGACGAAAACAATCAGCGATTTCTGTATGTATGTTACTTCACCCTAGGATTATCATCTTATTCTTGGTGCAACAAATATTTAATTTACATCGAGAAGTCACTTCATTATAAGAATAGAAAATTAACAAACATTACAAATTGTTGAAATATATGAGCAAAAATTCAAGTATTCTTAAAGAGCACTTTGGGGTTACAGGAAAGTTCAAGACATGTAGAGAGTCATAGCAGAGGACTGAGAGTTTAATTGGGGATCAATTATTCAAGAACTGTTAGCTCCCCTGACCTTAATATGTTTGGAAACATTGGTAGTTTCTTAAAGGATCGTGTTGAAGCGCGCACAGTGAACTATGATGGTATACCAAACCTCGACGACCTGCTAAGAGAGGCGACCGAAGTGCTCAGGGAAATGGAGTTTGAGTCTCAGCTTTTCTGCGATTTGCTGAAATCATACCCCTCAAGAATGCTGCAGACTGTGGTACAGGCAGATGGAGGCCACACAAAATATTAAATACTCAGAGAGAAACTTAAATAAATACCTGTTCTGAATTACTTTTGTTTTTGTCCATTTCATGTGGATCTCTAAAGTTTGTTTAGCTTTTTTCAATTTTGAATCATAAATGCTTCAACTCTTACATAATATTTGTTTCATCAGAAATCCTTTGCTGATGTGGTAAATTTTATTGTTGTCAAATATAATACCCATATTTTATTTTAACTTATAAAGTTTAACTTATATGCAAAGGGTTGGCCCTTTTGTTATATCTAGCTAAATAAAACTACACTTTTGATATGCATAATATATAGATAAAAATTTAATAATTATTTTTTGCAGTACTTCATGCGTGATTAATTAGGCCCTCTATCTTTATGAGAATGATGACATCAATGTCCAAAAATGTTTAATCTACCGTTTTTGGAGTGTTTTATTTAGGAATACATGCAGCCAATTGAACGTTTTTAATATAAAAAAATACTAGCAACAAATTCTTTAAACAATATAAATCATAATCTGCACCATCTCTGGAAGAACTCTGCTTAAGCAACTGCAATAGTCTCGTTTGTTACCGACTCTCCTGGCCACTTTGTTTCCACATTCCTGTGAGATGCTACGTTGCCTCACTGACAAAATATACTATATTCTTTACTCTAATATTGTGAAGCAACGTCTTGTTGAGAACTATCAAAGACTACTGTATATTCAGAAGTTAAAGAGAGTTTATAGCACTGCTCTTTTTAACTTAATATGAAATCAGCCCTTAATACTGACACTCTAAAGGTATTGCCAAAATACCTTATGTTATTATGTTAACGTTTTGTAATACACAATTTTATGCTGTCCTTTTTGTTATAACAGGAACTTTGCAAATGTAAACAGAAGTGGTGTATCAAGAAGTGAAGTGGTTATAGAAAATACTTCTATATTCAGCAAAAAGCGGAATCATCTTTTCCCATATTCCCGTGGTTGCGAAAATGCATTACTCACAAGGGATGGGACGGCCACCGTTGTGTTTTCGCATTATCAGTTTACTTTGTTGTTTAAACAATATTTGAGACACTAGTAATTTTTCCAAGGCTGAATAATTGCTTCTATAAAAGGGATGAAAAACTATAATATGGTAAAAATAGTCAAAACACATTCACACAACAACTGTTGAGGCAATTTACTTCTTCTGGTGTGAAGCCTCGGCACTGGAAAAATATAAGCGAATTTAGATGGAAATATCTTTGGAAAAATCAATTCAAGGACATAATATTCCAGTGTTTCTATTAGCCATGGGAATCAATGAGACATTGCTGATGTTATAAGCCATGTACCTGAGCTCATAAATGCTGCTTGATGAAAAATGTGCAGTTATGTTTTACGTTGAGAAAACGCAACCATGGGATTAAGTGAGTTAAAAGACATGCATAACTTCAGACAAATATTGCTTTCCGTTAAGCTCCATTGAACTATACAAATGACATATTTATAGGTATCTAAATGTAAAAGACAGTTTTAAATAAACATTTTATTCATAGAACTACCAATTTCCAAAAAAAATCCAGTTACTTCAGAATTTCTTTAAAAGGGAACGCACTCTGTACTTAGTGATGGTGAATATGTTCACCATGGTTAAAAACCTTAACTTGGATATGATGGAAGTTGGTGACTTGGTCAAAAAGGCGTTCATCTTCAACATGCCGATCGAATGGGTAACCATGAGGCCTCTTGTCGGGGTAGACTCCATTGGCACCATAGTGCAAGAACTCATCCTTGGAATGGAGATCTGCTATTGCAGCATCAGCTGCACCATCTGTCACACAGACGAAGAGATCAAACTTCATGCCATTGTGGTTACCCTTTGGCAGGAGGAAACGATTTGGCAGGCCAGTGGCGCTTTCAAAGTCATGAAGATCCAGATCACCTCCACCTGACAGAGCAGCTTCAGTCTTCTCCATGAGTGTTTTGAAGCTGGGGACATCATGCACAGTGACAGCTGAGTCGGTGGATTTGCACACGATATTGTTCTTTCCAGCGGACACTGTTTGAATGAAAAGAACCATATACGTAATTTTTGATATGGGTTAATTAATAAGAAATTAAGGAAGGAAATAAACATGGCCTATATGTGTGCAAGAATCAGAATGGATATAAAAATATTAGAAATTATTTTCAGGAATTGTTCAAAGAGGTTATACTTCATTTTAGCCATTAAGGTAAATTACCCCTAAACTTATATAAAAAAACCATATGTATATATTTACACACACATACATATATATATATATATATATATATATATATATATATATATATATATATATATATATATATATATATATATATATATATATATATATATTCATTTATACAGAGAGAGAGAGAGAGAGAGAGAGAGAGAGAGAGAGAGAGAGAGAGAGAGAAACTAAACTTAAATGCAAAAAAATGATTTTAAAAATTTTCATACTTCAATATAAATATGGTTCTACCTCTGATGAATTGGAACTAGTGTTAGCATAGATTAATTAGTGCAAAATGAATTTTCAAGTGACTTTAAATAAGTAAATTTAGTATATCTGCTCCCTAAAGGTTAGTTGATCAAGGATTTTCTGGGGCAAAACACTAAAAAAAGATATCACTTAACAATGATTTTTTTAGTGAGTACTTACGTTTTACCCAGAACCTGTCAAGCTCAATGGCGTTCCATCTGCCATCATCAAACGAGAAGTCTACTCCATTGTTGTCTTCATGAGGCCAAGCGAATATTCTGATTGTTGCCAAAGTGTCAGGGTCTTTTTCATTGTTGATTTCAATGTTGTAAGAGAATTCCTTATGGTCGAGACGAGGTACATATGTATCTATGTCAACATCCTCTATGCTTTCAGTGTCATCTACAGCATTAATCAAACTATATTCAAAATCTTCAAAGTAAGTTTCTAGAGTTCCATCAATGGCAACGTTTGTAACAGAAACTCCTTTGAAATCTAATTCATCAAAGGTGTAGCTGGGAAGGCTATCCTTGTGTTCCCTAAAGATATTATCCATATATTTGTGAAGCCGGAAGAAACCGGGATCTCGAGTAGCAGTTTCAAAGTGCTCCATAACACCTGGTGGCAAGTTATACTTTCCATGGGGATCAGCCTGACGTCCAAGCATTATATGTGCAGTGTTGTGAAGTGCTCCATAGTACTGAGAATTGGGACTATACAGGGAAGACTCAATAACATCACCAAGAACATCAATGCCACGGTCATTCATGATATCAATGTGAGAACCATCTTCCTTGATGATATATCCATGAGCAATGGCGTCTCGGATACGGCTGTCAGTGATGATCATGTCTCTAACTCTTGCAACGCCATCAACGTCCTCGAAGTCGACATCATCAGGGCGAGAAGGGAAAGCTCCTCCATACTTGTAGGATGTGTGAGGAGCAAATCCATCGTGGATAGGTTTATCCCACTGCAGTTCCTCGACTGGGTCCAAGTAGTTGGAAATTCTTTCGGCATCAAAGCGACAAGTGAGTTGATGATGTACCCAGAAGAAGTTTTCTCCTTTGCGGTCGAGTTTGTGAGAATAAGAATCCCTCCACCAGAATGGGAATTCCAAATGCCAGAATACGTGGTGGGTATTCATGCCAATGTCTTCTCCAAAGTAGGCTACACGTTGTTCCTTGTTCCTAGCTGTGCCTGTGAATGAGGATTTGATTTTGGAAGGTGTCTGTCTCATCTTAGCTGCATAGGCTTCTTGGATGACTTCGGTGTTGGTGAATAAGTGAGGTGTGACTTCATAGAGTGGAGGAAGGACAACATGTTCTGCCAGTGGAGCGTGGATAATAGTAGCATAAAGTGCATACACGAATTCTCCCTCGTTCATGCGCTCACGGAAATAGGCAGCTAATTTAATGCCCGTTACCCAGTCCTTGCAATGCATGAAGACGTCGAAAAGCATCAGAGCTTCTTCGCGGTGTCTGTCGTTGAAGAGGGAGAACCAATGCTTTTGTTCCAGCAGACGGTGATCCTTGAGTTCTTTCATGAGGCGGTGAACAGCTTCTCCATTATCGGAGTAATGGGATGTGTCGGCCTCTGGATCAAAGGTTTTAGCATAGCCTTTATGGGTTTCATCGCGTAGGTGCTCATTCACTTTCCATAGGAGAAAGTTCACATCGTGCTGCTTCTGAGCATTAGAAACGTCTGTTGAAAATTATAGAAAACACAATAGAGATTAGATGCTAAGCAATGAGAAATAGCTGAAGGCAATTTCTTCATTGATTGAAAATTTTTGATACTTCGTACGATGCAATGGTGTCTGTTTTTAAAAATACATATAAAATGACTATCTATAAGAAAACTTTATAATGTATGAATCTAAATGTAAAATGTACTTTTCTGTTTTACAGAATTCATTTGCTTCATTATTATATTCTTTTTAATAGGGATATTAGTCCTGCAAAATCAAACAGTCTATTATGGATTTCTTGCAAATGTTCATCAACATCCTAACATGATCATCCATAATCGTTCTTAAATTTATTGTGGCAGTTTTCCCTGTTTTAGTCTCTTTACACAAGTTGAGAACATGACGTGTTTTTGGGCAAGTAATGATATGATATGAAGCTACATATTATTTCATAGTTTTTGGTGATATAGTTATTGGTGATTACCACTTTACTGTTGAAGTGACCAGTGTAAGATAAAATATCAGATATCCAGTAATTTTTAAATTTAAAAGAGTTCTCATATTTTGATAGTAATGAAAAGTGAAAAAGTATCAGACAATATCAAATTTTAACACTAAGTACAATAATGTTTTAAGACACTCTTGAAAGGACTTGCAGTAACTGTTATGTGACAAGGAAATCATTATAACAGCTTACAGAGCGGACTCTAAATTAACAATCCCTTAAATATTTTTCCAACTACAGTTCTTCGTCATTTAAATGTTAAATAAGGAAGTGGTCCAAAATCTTCTTGTTTTGCTCACCTGCAGAAGCGACTGAGAACAGGGCAGCGCCTGCCACTGCCAAGAGGAGGAGAGCGGTCTTCATGATGACTGAACGCAAGGACGACTGCTTGCAAAGGCCTTTATATACATGAATCTCAGATAGACTTTGCTCGCTTCCCCACCCCACGTGGAAAGTTCCTCCATTTTTGCATTCGCATCTGAGATAAAGTTGTTGGTGTATGCGCTAATAAAAAAGTGAATGATAATGTAATGAAGAATGCAACATATTCCAATGATAACAGCCTATTTTTTCTCTCTCTCTCTCTCTCACCCTTTCTCTCTCCCTGAAGAAATATCTTCCTTGCAGTTTTCATATATATATATATATATATATATATATATATATATATATATATATATATATATATATATATATATTATTATCACTTTTGTATGTGATTATTTATCATATATATACAGGTGAAAAATAAGAAAGGGGTGTAGGTCCTGACCGGTTTCGACTTTATTTCCATGCCATTGACGAAGGACTGATACAGAGTATGAGAGGTCACAAATATATATTCTACAAGAACAGTACTGACTTCTTATACTCTGTATATCAATGAAAATAAAGTCGAAATATATCTGTTTTCTTATTTTTCATATATATGTATATATATATATATATATATATATATATATATATATATATATATATATATATATATATATATATATATTTTTTTTTTTTATAAATATTCTGCCGTTCGCCCTCTCTGCATTATTTAGTAAGAATGTCATTCGAACAAAGACAGAAAAGCGTCTCTGTCGAAACTAAGCGGGCAGGGGTAGGCTGTGTTTTTTAAAAAATGACCGCTTTTAGTAGCTGATAGGTTAGCATCAAGGGACCTAACCCACAGGGAGGGTTTTACCTGTTCTTGCATTCGGCAGTGTTTTGTCAAATTTTCAGACTACCGGCGGCTACATACAGGCGTACTGACGCAAACGCCGCTCTGACCTGACCTGACGCCAGTAGAGGGAGACTAACCTTCAGACTAAGAGGATGCGTCGTGCTCAGTCTAACTTTATCCTTTGTCTTCTCCTCCCCCTGTCTTGTTTACTAGTGAATCGACAATACCTGTTTTTGTCAAGAATCCGTATCGACAGTTGCAGTGCGCAAGCAAACCACGTAAACGGTAAGTCTGAAAATTGATGAGTATCTGCTGCTTGCTAGTATCTCTTCCCCTGTATTTCAAATCTTTCCATTGTTTCACCACTTTGCCACCATCTACGAGAACCTGGTATAATCATATTTCTTTTATGAAGCCTAGTGTATGACTAATTAATATTGCCTAGTGAAATTGCATAAGCTATTCCCGTGCAGTAAGTAGGAATTAGGGAAAGTTAAGTGTAAGTAAATTTCAGGCAGCCTTGTGTCTCGATCCCATTGTTTGGAAGAGAAATAGCCTTCCAAGTACTAAAACTGCGTATGATATCTACTAGTACAGACATTCTCTGCGTTATATTTTCTTATGTGAGCAAGGAAAACTGACTATGTCCGACGTTGGAGAAAATTCATATAATTTCCTCGCTATCACCATACATTCTTTCTTTGTCAGGACTAAGTGGGAAGTAAAGGGGTTTGATGTCATCCATTTGTTACAGAGTAATCCATTATCCCATACATAGTTCCCGGCTTGCGGCCTAATTCAATTAAGTAATTGTCTGTCTTTGAGGTTAACTTTAGCTGTAATTAACAGGTTATGTGTGTCATTGGCGAAGCAGGGCTACATAAATTGCATTGATTAATTAATAAACTCATCAGCATAAAGCCATACACATACATATATATATATATATATATATATATATATATATATATATATATATATATATATATATATATATATATATATATATATATATATATGAGAACTGCAAGTACATTATACACATATATATAATAAATTATATATATATATATATATATATATATATATATATATATATATATATATATATATATATATATATTATATATATATATAAAAGGATATTTCTCCAGATAATGAGCTAAATTTTACCTTTCAAACAAGTTTCAAACTGGATGAAACATCCGAATATGATAGGACCATTCAACACCACAAGTATATCAATGTCATATAGACAAGTGTGCAGTAGATTGTGTAAAAGGAACTGTAGTGTGCAGACACATATTTACGAAATTGTGGACTGTTCTGAGAGACATAGTGACCTGCTAAGAAAGTTGGACACGGATAGTGAAATAAGCAGTGATGTGTACAAAATAGGAATCTTGAGAGGTAAGTATTAATTAAAAGTTATGTTCAGTTACATGTGGATTAGCTCCACATTGCTTCATGATTGCACCAATCATAATTTTTCGGTCAAAGTGTGTCTTAGCTAATGAAAAAAAATGAGATATTCAGAGAATACTCTAGATTGCAACTCGCAAAACCTTTGACTCTATAGAGGACCTTTTTCAAAATGGGTAGAAAAGAGGAATTGCGAGTGTATTTGAAAATATTCCCCATCTGATCGCTGTATGCCTGAACAAGCGTTTGATGTAAATGATCAAATATAAGTATTCACTTAAACTTGAGAAGATAAATAGGTTTGTGAATTAATGAATGCTAATGCAAACACAATAAATGCTTGCACAAGAATTTTAGGGTAAAGTAACATTTTTTCATGTTATAAACAATTCCAGTGTTTAAGTTAGATGGTGTCTTATTAGTGGATATGCTAAAAATGTTGTGTTGAAAAGAATGTTTTTCCTTTGACAAAAATGAAGCAGGTGCTAGAATATGCAAGGAAGGCAGTCACAGGTATGGTGCCTGAGCTGATTTGAAACCATGTTAGTATTATAGCAAAGTGCAACAGTGAAGATTGAGTGGATGACCAATGTGTGTAAGGTATATATTTATATGGCAAAGGTTTAAGAGGAATTCATAACGGAATAAATGTTTGCTTGGGCTCAGGAAGACAACAATAGAGTATAATTCTCGTTTGAATGTGGCAGATGGGAATGCCATTGAGCTTGACAAGTTCTGGGTAAAATGCGAGTATTTGATGAAATATCTTTTATAATATTTTGCATTACTTCAAAGCAATAAAATCACTACTTGAAAATAAATTGTTACTAGTTTATACATACATAAATACATACATGCACACATATATACACACACACACACACACACACACACACACACACACACACATATATATATATATACATATGAAATTTTTCATCACGCCGTGATTTATATGAAATCATGCAACTACAAATGTTGTTTAATATCAAATTCACGCTACTTCGGGAATATCCCTGACATTCCCAGTGAAGCTGATGTGAATTTGATATTAAAACAACATTTGTAGCTTCATATATCATATATATATATATATATATATATATATATATATATATATATATATATATATATATATATATATATATATATATATATATATATATATATATATAAATTTATATATATTGCAACGATGGAAGCCTCTTCCTCGCCAACCCTCCTTTTACACAGTAATATAAACCATACGAATAAATATTTAAACTTCTTTTGAATCCATAATAAATAAGGAAGCTGTGGGTAAATAATTTGCCCTTTTTTATTTCTTTCTCACCCAACCCTTGGGTAAGCTTTAACCTTCCTTTCACTGAGTGATCTGCCCAAGGCCTTAATTTCAGGTGTGGTCCTACAGAGATTAATCCTTGTCAGCACATGAGTGACTCACATGAGAATGTTAGCTGGCTCGTGGTAACTGACCCCATATGCTGGTGCCATGACACCTGGGCATGAGTGACCTCATAAGGAGACCTGTCCGCCAATCACCACATGCAAGCCCTCTTAGTCCTCTTTCATTACAAAAGGGTGCCACATGGGCAGATCTGTCTCAAAGCCTCAGAATGCTCAGAGACGTTGGATGACCTATCCAGTCCTCGTTCTCTTTGAGCTGCCCCTTGCTTTCCCACATGGCTGATCTACAAGCCTGAGTTACTCCTGTTGTGACCCCCATCTCCTGAAGAATGTAATGTACCTGAATTAAGGTTCTGGAAGTCAGTCATTTATCCTATTATTTTCCCTCACTATTTGATTTTATTTTCTCTGTGCGATTTACCTCGTGAGACCGGTGTTCATAAGTAAAGTGCGTAACATAGTACCGTAAGTGTATTAACCAGTGTTGCAGGATTGAGTTGCTCAGCCCCACAAGTGCAGCCCCCGCGATTCCCTTTAATTATGCTGTCAACTATTTAGTAACTGTTGCATTTTTTATTGCAATTAGGAGTGCTTGCAGTGGAACTATCTTATCATCTTGCTTGTGCACAGTGGCCTAACCACTGTATCCCCCATTGTATTGCCCTTTGAAGTGCCCCTTCCCCTTGTGTATCATCGTGGTTCTTTCATCTACTGCATAAATGATTGTTCAACATAATTCTGTTCCATTTTCCATTATCATCCCCATTTTTCTGATTGTGTTTAATGTAAACATAATTAATTACCTGAACCCTAAATGTTTACCTGGTCACTCCCTCATTTGAAGAAGGCCCTAAGCTGACATTTTCAAATATGCTTTTGTCTGAACCCTGAGCTAGAAGTTAGATGTTACTACCAGTGGTGCCCCCCACCTCCATGGTAAGTTTCTGTGAATCTCAGTTAAAATCATTCTGTGGCCTTAAATCAGCCAAGTTGACCTCTGGGCCAGTTCAAACCCATATCATTGGTGACCGATGCTCAGAATCTTGCAGTTGCATCATTGCAAGAACCCTGCAGTTGCACTGTCAGCTGACTAGCAATGCTAAAAGCTGGCTGCAAGACTAGAAACGAACCTTTAGTGTAAACCCTGTAAATAAATACACAGGTGAGTCAGTTCTACAGCGTCAGTAAAAGTGTTGTTATTTTGTACTTTTATATTAGGTACGAATAAAAGCTTTACTGTAAAATCAGTGTTGGGAATCTGTTAGACCGCGTGCATGCAAAATTAGTCATAGTGAAGAGAGTGCATTAACCAATCCACGAGCTTTGTTGCTAATGCATGATAGTCTTGCATGTCTTAACTGATAGGTAGCTACGCAAGTGACGTGAATATTCAAGTAATAAAACAGGAAATAGTGACTGTATTTCCTTCCCCATCTTGTCCCAGACAATCTGACGTCTCGGAAATTTAGATAGGCATATTTACTGGGCTGTGAGTAAAGGCCCGTCCAACAATTTTCGTCTGTTGGATTACATTCTCTCTCTCTCTCTCTCTCTCTCTCTCTCTCTCTCTCTCTCTCTCATGCATGATAGGAAGCGCTAGGATTCCGTAGAGCCCCAGAAAATTTGCCCATAAAGGTAATGTCGCTAGAAATTTGGAATTTAAATAAATGAACCCGCAGCATGTACAAAGTCCCCCTTTTCCATTCATTTGTAACAGACCATAAATCAGTAAAACTTATGCCATTTCATTTCTAAGCGCAAGAAGCCTCTCAGACGAGAGAAAGAATCCTGGACTTAGCCCAGATGACTGCAAACATGTGACCCGCAGCCCATCTTAACAAACTCCACGTAACGTGCTCTCAGTCTTTGACAACACCAACCACACAACCCGCGAGGGCAGAGTATGAAGTGGGTAACTGATCATGTGCTAACCACAGGTCTAGTAGAGTAAATTAATTTTTTTTCTTTCTTGCACACATGATCCTTAGGCAGCTTAATCCTGCCTTGTGCATGGTAAATTAAGTACGGTTATACTGTGTCGCCACAAATTCTATGTATTAGAATAGACTTATTTTTCCTCATCACTCCTTTCATTCATTTCCTAACTTACGTCTTCCGAAACACCCTGAATCATTCATCACGATCACCCTTCCGTCCTTCAAGGTACCATGAACCCTTCACCACGAACAACCTTACGTCTTTTGAGACACCCTGAATTGTTCACCACGAACACCCTTACATCTTTCGAGACACGCTGAATCATTCATCATGAACACTTACCCATCTTTTGGAGACACCTGAGTCTTTCATCACGAACATCCTTACGTAATTCCAGACACACCGAATCGTTCATCACGGACACCCCATCATCTCTTGAGCCATTCCTGAATCGTTCAACACGAAGACCCTCACGTCCTTTCGAGTCACCCTGAATCGTTCATCATGAACTTCCCTTATGCCCTTGGAGACACCCTGAATTGTTCATCACAAACCATCTTACGTCTTTCAAGTCGCCCTGAATCGTTCATCACGAACACCCTTTCATCTTTGAAGAATTACTTTCAGCCATTCATCATGAATACCTCTGAGTCTTCAGGAGACACCCTCAAGTCTTCAGTTTTAACCAGTTGAGACTTTTGAGACCCCTGAGTCATTCAACCCAAGCAACTGAGTTCTACAAGACTCTGAATTGTTCCTACAAACAACCTGGCAACTCTGACGAGACACCCTGAACCGTTCATTATGGACAACTTGTGTCTTTCGAGACATCCTGAATGCGCTCAACCTGAGCAACTTGAGTCTTCACAAAACACCTGACATCGCTTAAGTCTTCAGAGCAACCTCTGATTGAGTGCCAGTGCCACCTTCTCCGAAGGATCACTCCCACTTATTCGTGGTATCACCACTGACACCTACCCACTTCCTACCTTCCCATGGCCATAGCCAAGGCCACGCCCACAAAGCATCCATACAAGATGGCTCAATCAACTAGAACCTCCTAAATGAGGACCTGGCTCTACTTGGACCTTGGAAAGAAACTGGAAAATGCCATGTCATGCCTGACTAAGAAT
The DNA here is from genome assembly GCF_040412425.1 of Macrobrachium rosenbergii. Lineage (NCBI taxonomy): Eukaryota > Metazoa > Arthropoda > Malacostraca > Decapoda > Palaemonidae > Macrobrachium > Macrobrachium rosenbergii. Next base: position 79,555,972 of record NC_089752.1, on the reverse strand, counting down.
CCAGAGAGTGACAGCCAAAGCAGAGACAGAGAAGGAAGAGAGGCAAAAAAGACAGGAGGGGAAGAGCCTGGCCAAGGAGAAAAAGGAAGAAGCACAGAGACAGGAGAAGGAGAAAGATAGACAGGGAAGAGAAAGAAAGGCATGAGAAAGAGGCAGAGAGACAGAAGAAGAAGAAAGAAATACTGGCCTAGGAGAGAAGAAAGGAAGAAGCAGGAGACAAGAGAAGGAGAAAAGATAGACAGGTGAAAGGAGAAGGAAAGGCAACATCAACTTGCCTTGCAGATCAAGGAAGTTGCAACTCAGTCACCCCTCCCCTCCCACATGACTCTCAGTAGTGTGTCAGCACCCTCATCAGAAAATGGGACGAGGCTGGGCCTGAAGCCTGGCTCCGACCATGTCGAGAAAGATCCTGGCAATTTACACGCCCTCCAGCCAAAGTATCCCTGATTCTAGAAACATCTTGAAGGAAGGTGCCGTTTCTTTAAGTTCTAGCTCAGCTGACCAATGGAAACCTGCAGTCCTGCCAGAGGCCATTGTCGAGCCTTTGAGATCACTTCCAGCAGGTGGAGACAGCGTTGGTGACAACTACTGAAGGGAGGCCAAACAAACCTGGTCCAAATGGCTATTCAAAGAAAACCAAGGCCTGGAAGCGATGGCTTGACTCCTTATAAAAGCTGCTTCTGTGGACAAATACTTGAACTCTTCCAGCTTGAGGACTTCTGGCCTACGCCCCCTCCTGCTCTAGCCACACACCTATGTGACCAGCCCCTAAGGCAGTAGCTGAGTGCTGTCAATGGGCAGACATCTGGGATACCATCATCTCATCTTAGTTCTTTCAGGCGTAAATATACCCTTCAGCGCCCTCCTCAAAGCTACTCTCAACCACCTCTCAAAAAATGGACACCCTTCAAATAAGACAGTGTGCATAAACACTGTAGGAAATTAGGCACTTAGTGCTGGAAAGCAATGAGCCAGTTGAAGAACCCTGCAAAACCCAAAATCGGTACTCTCCAGCATAAACTCTACCATGGTCATTGGATGAAGAATAACAAGCCCTTTTTCACAAGGCAGGGCCCCAAACAGGCTACAACAGGAGGTTTTGTCAAGACTGTGGTACTCTGGACCACATGTCTGCAAGATTGCAGGCACTGCTCAAAGCACCCGCAACCAAGGCAGCTTGCCAAACTGCTGTCTGGTCGGGGACAACCAACCAAGTGATCATCCCGATGCTGTAACTGTCGCCCCTCTAGACAGCTCTTCTACTTATCAGAACTGCGGACACAGCTTGCCTTCGTTTACTACTGGTAATCTCTCTCAAGAATGGGAACACATCTTCCGAAATGTCTGATCCCTCTACAACTAAGGCATCCTTTTCTCTTGCAGGACAGGATCTGGTCCAATGGAGCAATACCCTCATCCCCTTTAATGCATGGCAGCAATGTTTCTCCCAACCTTAAGACAAGTCTCACTTGCCCATTGTCACACCATTACTCTGTAATGGTCTCTTTTCTTATCCAGGCTGCACAAAAAGCCTGGCACCCAAACAGCAACAAGAATCTGTACCTATGTCCACATTCTTCAATCTGGCGAACCTAACTCTTAGTGGAAATTGCTTATATATATACAGATATATATACCATATATACAGCATCATATTGTTAAACAGTGCAAATTTTATTAATAACTTTGGTTATTTATGAGAACATGAAGATATAATCAAATAGATTAGAAATTTCTGAGAGAAGTCAAATAAGAAAAACGAAGGGAGCAGATATAGAAGTGGTCTATACCTGGGGCTCAAAGAAATCTAACACTAATGATCCTTATAAATTGCAACTTTGTCCTCTGGCAGTGACTTTTATTCCTTTTAGAAAAGGAAGTTATGTTTAGGAAGAAATTTTTGGTCATATACCTCTCCTCTCTCCTCTCATTATTGAATTACTGGTTTACTTATTAGTCTTTTTGTCGCTACATTATATTTCCCTGACGGAACCTGAAAAATAAACTGCTGCTCTGAATATGATGCAATTACAAAGCTGTTATTTAATTTTGACTTCCTTCCATGTAATTTTTCTTCACTGATATGGTCTGTCGGTGTCCAAGCTTGAATCATCCGCTTCAGGATTCAGCATATGATACGAAAAGTCATGGTGATGGCGCCACATCTGACTAATAACAACGACCTGGCGCCGTCAGACCTTCACTTGTTAATGTCTTAAAGGAAATCTTCTGGGAGGGCAATTTCTACTGATGTTCAGATATTAAAGATCACGATTCTGAACTTTTCATGTGAGCACCAGAATGATTTTCGAAAAAAGCGTGGCAAGAGGGCTCAAAGGTGGAGACTATACAGAATAGCAGCTTTTGAGAAACAAAGACTGATGTGTCTCCACAATACACAAGTTTTAAGGTTCACATTGATTTTTAAAGAATAATATACAAAGAGCAATCAAAATAGTTTTATATAACTGAATTTCCTAGAAAAAGTGTAGGTTCAATCAAGCCTCTGACATGTCACATTTTTTTGTAACGGATCTATCTCCAGCGGCAATGGTTAATGTTTTTGATAGAGAATGATAAAAAAATAGAAATCAAGGGAGAACTGCGATATATGGGAGAGACGTCAATCAAGGAAAATTTTGAGGAATATAGTAACACAGAATGTGAATTAATAACGTGGTAGAATTTGAATCTGAAAATTAGTGAACATTTAATATACAGACCCCCTAATACTAAAAGAGTTTGACATAATAATTGATAAATTGGATGATATATGTAGAAATCACAAAGACTGGACTGATAGCCCTATCCGAGACTTTAACTTTCCTTTTCGTAGAATGGAAAGACCAAAAAGGAGACTGTGGTTGTATTATACATATAAAAAAAGAGAGTAATAGTATTCGCAGAAGATAAGAGGCAATTTGAAAAGCTATTAGATATGCTACTTGAACATAACATTCAGCAAATAAATCACCTGACCAACAAGAAAGGATAATATTTTAGACCTAGTATTTTAGAATGAGGTGAACTATGTTAAAGAAATAACAGTGTATAATTTATTTCAGACCATAATGTCATAGAACTAACAGTCCGTTCCAAAGCACATGAAAACAGAGAGATAAGCAAGAGACGAAAAAATGGGAAGGATATGGAAAATACAATTTCTATAGTAAGAATATAAATTGTCAAAAATAAATGAAGAATTAAACAAAGAATGGGAAAACATATTTGTAAGTGATGATATACAGGTAAATACTGATATATTATATAAAATATTAGAGGAAATAGTAGAAAAATATATACTGAAGGAAAAAGTAAACATCAGTCACGAATTTTAAGAGACAGAAGGATCTTGTTCCAGAAAATCAGAAAGTGGAAAAAGGTTTTGCAAAAGAAAAGAATGCATGGAAAGTGATGGAACTAAAAAGTAAGATAGAAAATGCAGAACAAAAGATTATACAATCAAAAGAAATGAAAAATGGAACTTAGAAGAAAAAGACTACAAAAATATCAAGCAAAACTCCTAAAATTTTTTATTCATATGCAAAAAAATGAATAAAATAAGAGTAGAAATAGGCCCTCTAAGAATTGAAGGTGATTAACGAATGAAAAAAGGAAATATGTAACATATTAGCAGAAAGATATAAAGAGTGAATTTACACCTAGAATTGATAATGAAGATAATGATACAGAAATAAGAGATGAAAATATTGAATATTTATTGATATAGATATTACAGAAGCCGATATTGTGCAGGCTATTAATGAAATTAAAAATGGATCAGCAGCAGGACCAGACAACGCATACCTGTCATTTTGTTAAAGAAAGTGGTTCATTCAGTCGCAAAGCCACTGTCACAATATTATTAAGACAAAGTATAGATACAGGCAAGATTTATGATGAGCATAAATTAGCATATATTACTCCTACTTTCAAAAGTGGTTCAAGACTAGAGGCAAGTAATTATAGGCCTGTGAGTCTGACATCTCATATTATGAAAGCTTATGAAAGGGTAATGAAAAAAAAATATAATAAAACATTTAATGAAAAATAGATTGTTCAATATATATGACAACATGGTTTGTACCTGGAAAAAGTACACAAACCCAACTGTTAGTCCACCATGAAAGCATATATAAAAATATGATAAATGAAAAGATACAGATGTGGTTTACCTAGACTTGCAAAAGCTTTTGACAAGGTAGATCATAATATATTAGTGAAAAAAATGAGAAAACATAACATTGTGGACAAAGTAGGAAGATGGATAAAAGAATTTTGCAAAACAGAAAACAGATAGTGATTTAAAACGATGAGAAATCGGATGAAGCTACGGTGGTAATATCCGCGTGCCACAAGGTACGGTGTTAGCTGCATTGTTGTTTGTGATTATGATTGCAGACATAGACAGTAATGTTATGGACTTGTAGTAAGAAGTTTTGCAGATGACACAAGAATAAGTAGAGAAATTACTTGTGATGAAGATAGGAACTCGCTGCAAAGAGACCTAAACAAAATATATAAATGTGGCAGAGATAAATAGGATGGTATTTAACTCTGATAAATTTGAATCAATGAACTATGGTGATAAAGAAGGAATGCTATATGCATATAAAGGACCTAATAACGAGACAATCACAAACAAGGAAGCAGTTAAAGACCTTGGTGTGATGTTGAATAGGAATATGTTATAAATGATCAAATAGCAATTTATTGGCAAAATGCAAAGCAAAAATGGGAATGTTGTTCCGCACTTCAAAACAAGAAAAGCCGATCACATGATTATGCTTTATAAAACGTACTTACGTAGTCCACTTGAATATTGCAATATAATATGGTAATCCACACTACCAAAAGGATATTGCACAAATAGAGAGTGTACAAAGGTCATTTACAGCTAGAATAGAAGAAGTTAAGGACCTTGACTACTGGGAAAGACTACAATTCTTAAATTTATATAGTCTTGAAAGGAGAAGAGAATGCTACATGGTAATCCAGGCATGGAAACAGATAGAAGGAATTACCGAAAACATCATGGAGCTAAAAATATCAGAAAGAGCAAGCAGAGGTAGATTAATAGTGCCCAAAACTATACCAGGAAAACTAAGGAAAGCACACAGGACATTAATCCACCACGCACCAGCATCGATAATGCAGTGTCTATTCAATGCGCTACCAGCTCATCTGAGGAACATAACAGGAGTGAGCGTAGATGTGTTTAAGAATAAGCTCGACAAATATCTAAGATGCATCCCAGACCAACCAAGATTGGAAGATGCAAAATATACCGGAAGATGCATTAGCAATTGTCTGGTAGACATTAGAGGTGCCCCACACTGAGGGACCTGGGGCAACCCGAACAAACTGTAAGGTCTGTAAGATAAGGTGTTACATGTTCTCATTAGTAGATACTGACTCTGATTAGTAGCGATCAACTTTATTGAGACGAACTGGTTCTAATTAGTAGATACAGCTTATAATGTCAGTGAAACATGAGTTAAACCAAGATTACTCTGCATTAAAATCTCGATAACAGGATTTCCAGTTTACTGTTTGTAACGAATTCCTAATGATTTCCATAAGGAAAACAAACAACAGATATCGAATTCCAACGAATAATCCTCTTTAAAACGGTCATTCTCTCTCTCTATCTCTCCAACGTTTAGGAAAAGTCATACGAAAGATGTTCCGAATATCTGTCCTGTTAATATTGTAACTCTGATATGATGGAGGCTTTTCCCACGAGTGTCCGACGCACATTCGTCAGAATTCATCTCATATTGGGACTGAAAATCTACAAACTAAATTTACTCAGTGCGCAATATCGGTATTTGAGTATATGATTTACTTGGCATTAACTGCATCTATATGTTTTGAAATTTTATTGCAGTTCATTGCATTCGGACCAAAATTTAGTTATGCACGCATTACATTAAGCGTGATTATGTTATCTAAAAGTTTGTTGGCAGAGTAGAGAGAGAGAGAAGAGAGAGATGAGAGAGCAAGATGAGAGTGTAGAGAGATCATTGTTCATAGTTTACTGTCATGCGTTTAGCTGTAAAAGAAATTAAAACTTGTTTTCTTTGAATAAAAAATTATTATAAATCAACAGTAGTCTCAGAACCGAAAAACTTAAATCATTTTGATTTTAGAGTACTTTGTGGTAATCCAATGCCCATTCCAAAAAGCCTTTTAAGTCCTTAAGAACCTCCAGTTATCCTCCTATCCTAGGCAACTCCTCCTCCTTTTTGGGTTTTTTGGAATTATCAAGGAAATATATCACCTAAAAAAGAAAACTATTGAGATTTAAGTATCTATTTGTCCGCACTTAATGATAAATGTACATCTATCTACATTGCATGACATACGTTCCAAGCCATCACATACAAATTGTGTGTGTGTGTAGACAGTTTTAAAGGAGATTAAAGTTAGTTACGAAATCAGGTCTGGCCCCATATAGTATCTTATACAGCACATATAGCCTCAGGAGTTTGTCTCGATAGACATTTAAAGCGTCTGAGACACATATATATGGCTGTTTTAAATAGCACATACGAATCTTTAAATTTGTGTACATGATTATTCTCTGATTAAAACATACCTTCTCTAGTATCCGAATTGCTCAATTAAACAGTGTTTCCAGTCTTGAAAACCGTTTATCCAGATATTTTCAGTAAAAAAATATTTTTATTGGTGAATATCGGAAATTAAAATACAACTGTAAATTTTTTTATAATTAACTGATATTCGTGATGATTATCAACTCGGCGTAACTACCAGGTGAATTATATATTGGAACAAAATTTTCTGACTTTGATTCCATTAGTCCCATGCTCTCTCTCTCTGATGAAATCTCTGTCACTTTGTCTATTTGTATCTTTAGAAATGCTACCTATCTAGAATATGTGTGTGGTATTTTTCCAGGAAGGATTGACCAATAAAAAAGTAATGACAAAAATTGCTGAGGTTCAAAGACCTCCAGAAAAAGAAGGAAAGAACACGAAATGCCTAAACAATGAGAGTTTCTGAGAAGCAAAAGGAATGAGAACTTGTCTTGAGTTTTTTTTTTTTTTTTTCTAAAACCTACCAAACGACGGACAGGTCTTATCCAACTCTCTTCAGATGATTATTTTTTTATCAAACTGTTGATTCTCTAAGGAAATTATTTTTTTAAATAAATCTTCGAAAGCTCCGTTTTCTTGGGCGATTGAGAGGGGCAGATGGGGAGGGGAAGGAGATGGGATACTGAGAGCCCCAGTGTTCCGGAAAAGGATGTTCTTGAGACGATTTTTTGAAGTGCATTTAATCGTCTATGAAGTTCCAAGCCTGACGATGTAACTGGAAAGAAGGTCATAGATTTTTGCAATTAACTTTAGCGGTCTGATGTAATCGGCAGTGTTTTGAATGGGACCCGAAAGGTAAATAGATACAATACGCGCAAAATGTGACAGTGAATGCGTTACTCTTATCAAAATATGTATTTACCCTTCATGACGATGTCCATAACTGCACATTTCTTATCTTATAAAATGCACCTGCATTGATCTATTTAATATCCAACCGTATGTATACCGACAGAGCAAGCTACATCTCGGTATAAATGCTATTTTATTATTAGATATGCCGATTAAAAAAAAAAAAAAATTGAATCGTTCATTTTAGATCATCAAGTGACGATTAGTAGCCACTACTTCCACAATCCCCGTTTTGCGAACTTCTAGCTTTCTTCATTCAAGGAAAGGACTTTAGCTCTCCGAAGATTCCTCGCTTTTCCTTCTTCTAGTAGTCACCATTCTAAAAACACATATTTTTAATTTTATCTTTGTCAAACTTATGATGTCTACCAGTTATATTCCCTCTACACCTTTCAAAGGTGATATTTAGGTTATAGTCTTATTTTTTTTTTTGTCAGACCATTAGACACTAAATCTTGCAGTTGACACTTCTTTACCTATTAAATCTATAAAACTTAACAGAGTTTTGCTATATGCAATAAAGAACCTCCCATTTATTTCTCTTGTACAGTTCCCATCATCTCCTCCTGTTCAACTTTAATTCACAACACTGGTATTACAGGAAAAGCACCCTAGATATACATATATATTATATATATGGAATAAAATAGCCTACACAGATATAGGACTATATACCACATTACCAAAACAGGTTTTCTGTTTGTATATAAAACCTATTTTTCTATATATTTATATATGTCTGTCCTCACATGTATATATTAATAAATAAATCAAAAATAAATATATCAACTTTTTCTATATTAAATAAAATATATATATGGTCCAATATACATATATATAAAGATTTCAATATAGATCTTTAGAATAAAGAGCTCTATGTTATATATATTAGGAAGAAAAACCTGTAGTCATATAATATATATATATATAGATTCCAGTAGATTTGGTATGATATATGTGTATATATATATATATATATATATATGTTGAACATATATATATATATATATAAATGGTTTATATATATATATATATATATATATATATATATAATATATACCCCCTGTTGTATATATATATATATATATATATATATATATATATATATATATATATATATATATACAATGAATGTCTTTTCCTGTAATACCACAGTGTAATATGAATCTAAAAAAAGGCCCATAAAACACTTTTTAAATGTTGCAATGATATATTTCGGGCACTTGCTTTGTTGCCCTCTGTTCACTGGTAGAATATGGACAGATGAAATGTTACAAGGGTATATATAAAAGCATGTATTGGTGTGGCATTAAGTCCCCGATGGTGGTAGCAGGTGATCGTTTCTGAGAAGGAGGAGAATAACCAGGCCCTAGTGGTTTTTGGCCTCATTAACTCCCATTTGGCATGACGATTCTGGAGGTCTTATTCTCTGGGCCACCTTCTTCAGAAGCGGTCTGAGGAGATTAAAGGTCGATGTCGTCTGATTTCCAACATCGTCCTGACAAGTTCATATTGTTGGTTTGATTGATGATAGCAGATTCCAGCATCTTTCTTTTGTATGGACAGCTACTTTTGAAAACCAGCTCCATTTGTCCATTATGGAATGGCCAGTATCTCTGATATGAGGGAAAACCACGAACTCTCCTAAGCATATCCATACCGACCTTTGTGCTCTATTATTCCTTTATAGAGCGATCTACCTGTCTCACCTATTTTAAATTTCACTACAGTTGCTGCTGGTATCTTGTAAAGTCCGGCTTCTTCCCTCTTTGTTATTTAAATATACGTTAATGAATATTTGATGGATTTGGGATAATGGAAGATGAAAGGATTGTTAGACCCAAAGTTGTTCTGGATTTTTGGATGGTTTTGTAATAATGGCAGCTTTATTTTGTTGTTAAAATCTTTTGTCTGTTGTAGGTGGGACCTTGTAGTTTATTTTATTTTTTGTTGACAGCCACTCGATAATGTGGGTTGGTGAGCGAGTTGTGTTACGTCAAGGCAAGATCGTGTTGATTTTTTTGTCTAAGGTACCCATTTGAACATTTTCTAAGCCCCTGAGGAATTAAGTTGCGCCCTACCATGATCTTTACGGAGACATCGTTTGCTTCCTTGAATATAGGAAACAGCGAAAGTGGGTTTCCTATATACTGTGAAATTACAGTTACATGAATGAGGAACGGCAATTTTCCTTCCTTTTCCCACAACGATATTTGAATTTTTGGTTGAAAGCGAATTTAGTCTATTTAAAAAATTCACTAAAGTCTCCCAGCTATTGTCCCAGAAAGTAAAAATATCATGTACATATCTAAGCCAGATCATATTGCAGGGGTTTGACGGACGACAAAAAGTTCTGTTTCAAATAGGCCATGTACAAGTTTGATCTAAAAGGGGTTCATGGGGACTTCCCATTTTACAGCCAAATTTTTGTTTTTAAATTACCATTGAAATATTGAAAACACGTTGTTAGTTACACAAGTTGATAAGTTTTATAGTTTTATTTATGATTTAAGATAAAATGGTCTTCATATGGTTAAAGTTGCATCTTTAAGAAAGACAACACGTCGCCGATTGGGACTTTAGTAAATAATGACTTGACGTTAGCCAGATATATTGATATTGTTTGAGGGGATGTTTAAACTATTAAATTTTTGTATAAAATCCTAAAAAGCATGTATTTTGAACATGGAAGATGAGAAGGTTCCTAGAAAAGAATAAAATAACATTTGGTCTGAAGCCATTTTATAATTTGCACATCCAGAGCTTGCCTGTCTATTTAATATTTACTGGGGGATAAAGGAATCCCATCTTTATGAGTTTTCAGGAGGCTGTAAAAATAGGGAGAGAGGGTTGATTACCTTGAATATCTCTAGTACATTCTATGTCCTTCTTATTGCCCCTAAGCTGGAAGAGAAAGTGTTGGTTTGAAAAGTACGTCTGTACAAAAGAAAGATGGAATCTGAGCCTTTGCCGGACGTCTCTGCCTTTCTGTTTTTCAAAACGACGTGGGCTAAAATTTGTTTGTGCATCGGTGTCTCTGAAAGAATAGTCTGCCACCAGTCAGAGATTCAAGGGAAAATGGTCTTATAGATTTAAGGTTACATTTAAGATAATAGCTAACAAACTTTGGCAGCTTTTACCTTAATTTTGTTACAAATTTGAGCTGTTACTTTAAAAACATACCCCATAATTTGGGACCAATCTAGGTGTGCTGTAGCAGGGGTTGAAGGAGGATTCTTTATAGCAAAGAGGCATTTCCTGAGGGCGTATAATGGAATGCTCCTGGGTTCCATATAGTGAAAACATCTTTGTTTCCTCCATTACATCTTGACCATTTTAACTGAGATGATGGATTTTCACTAGAAATCTTAAATGGCAATTATCTAGGAGGACAAGAATCCAATCTTTGAAAATATATATATATATATATATACATATATGCAGCATATATATATGAATATATATATATATATATATATATATATATATATATATACATACATATCCTACATATATATATATATATTTTATATATATTTATTTATTTATATATATATATATATATATATATATATATATATACACGAATATATATATATATATATACACATATATACATATATATATATATATATATATATATATATATATATATATATATATATATATATATATATATATATATATATATATATATATATATATATATATATATATATATATATAAATATATATATATATATATAGGCCCCAATATATATATATATATATATATATATATACGATATATATATATATATATATATATATATATATATATATATATATTGCTCTATCGTGTTTGTCATTTACCTCTAGCTGAAATCTCTTCCACAATGAAATTTACTTTTTTCCAGCACTTTTCTCATAACTTTTTTCCTTCTAAGATTTTCTATGAAAAATTTTAAATACGCTACCTCAATAAAAAGTTTTCTAGATGAATAACAAACTTGGTTTTAAGTTAAAGCTTATGTCTTTATGCGCCTTGTGTATCTATTAAATGATCTTTTTCTGAAATATTTTACTGATTCTACACAAATATTTTGGAGCCATAAATTTAGAGTTTATGCCTCGAAACTAAGACCATTGGCTTGCTCTTCAGTTTAAAGTTCGGCTCTGATTATTTGATGACGTCAGGCGTCGTATATGAATACACTTGTCCCAGATTAATCTGAGAAAACGTATGAAACCCAGCCTCTTCTCACGGTCAATGCCTGATTGCTCATCGGGGCGTTGGTTGGTGGAGCTGTTTGAAGGCTATCTAACCCAGGAACTTAGTTATATAAGGAATCACATTGTTAAAAAAAACTGTCCATCAAATATGAAGACTTTCCGCCCAAAGGAACTTCAAAACTGTTGATTTTGGATTAAATGTTAAAATTGGTACGTGTTCAATATAAACAACCATTCCTCTGCTGTCCCACTGTTTTTAGGCTAAATTTCTGGCATTCTCTGTGCCTCTTGATGTTGTTTAATTTTAGTGTGTTTTTATCCTTGATGCTGAAAGGTTGGTTGTGTGGCCCTGTTTTCAGCTGTAGTTTTATGAATATATGACGTTTCCTTGTGTTTGTATATATTGGCATTTTTTATGATTTTGCTGAGATATTTTGAATGTTCTTTTAATTGTTCATAATTTTTTGTACTTTTAGTCTTAATTTTAGGCAAGTGTGTGTGTAATCTAAGTTTATGAGTTGTAATTTTGCCATTAAATCGCTTTAGTTTTTTCCACTATTGGATGTCATAATCAGCTCTTAATTTATGTTAACATATATTTCATTTTGTTGAAAATCCCTGAAGATGTGGAGGATGTTTCAAAAAGCGTAGGAATAATGTGAAAGAAATGTATTCCCCTTAATCTACTTCATCGTACTTGAATAAACGCACTGCTAATCTGATATGTTGTGTGTGTGTGTATAGAGTATATATGATATATATATAACAAAAAATTATCCATATATATGTATATGATATATAAATATATATATATATATCCCTTAACTATTCAAGAAATTTTTTGATTGAACTAATCAGATAAGAACCTAAGTTGAGTCAGCAGTTTGCTGATAATGGCAACACACTGAAGTGTCTATCTCTCCACCACCCATTACCGTGAAAGGGAAAATCTAAAGTTGCAATAAAATGAAACACAACTGACAGTTATGAATTGACCAAGAAATCTGAAGAAAAAGCTTTCTTTTTAAGTGTAAAATCTCGAAACACACAGCTTTTCAATAAAACTGATAGCAAAAACCTCTTTTTCATTTTGATCCAGCTTCGATGAAGATTTGATCAGGAGGGAAAAATATTGAAAACTCTGCTAAGGTCACCAGACTAAGTTTAGTCCCTTTATTTATAAATACCTTTATGTTCTCTCTCTCTCTCTCTGTAAACAAACAATAACATGTCTTATATGTATATTATAGGAACATAACATATATATCAGAGTTTACACAAAGCCAACAACGTGAGTTATGATAAGTCTTATCCCATATGTAAATACCTGATATATATATTTATATATATATATATTTACGATGATATATATCCAAAAAATTTTCGAATACAATGAAATTCAAGGGGAGATGTAGAATATCAGACATCCAAAAGAATTCAGTGCATGGTGCAAATTCAAATATCATCCCATATGTGTCTGAAATAGGAGAAAGAAAACAATAATGAAATAACCGTTTTCCCTTAAGGTAAAAGATGTTTTCATCGATAGAGGCGCCAAGTCTCTCGACGCTGAATACGTACAATGGTAAACAACTTTCGAATTTATATGTAAACAAACAACCCGAACTACAGCTAACGTAAAGAAACCTATAACTTATGTGCCATTAACCTTTACTGGAACTCATAATTACGATTTTAAAAAGCAATTAAATTCTGTTTTGTCCATTGGCAACTTTCAGCTAGATATCAAAATATATTTTACTTTACAAAATAAATTAGGCAATTTCTTTAAAATTAAAGACCATATACCAACAAGCCTTCGGTGCAATCTTCTGATCTATAAACGGCAGTGTAGTGGTTGTGTTGCCACTTACGTTGGAAAAACTGCTAGATCAACTTGGATGAGATGGTTTGAACACCTCCGTAAGTCTTTTCGTAAAGGCAATTATCCTTCAAGACCTAGTTGCAGTGCAATTAGAGAACACCGCTGGGAGACTGGTCACCTTTTACACATTGAAGATTTTTCTGTTTTAACCACTGCTCAGTTTGCTGCAGACCTCGATATTTTAGAAGTACTGTATTCCTTCAATATGAAACCTTCTTTGGCTAGAAATGTGGTTGTGACTTCACTTTTGTGTTTTTAGTCTGCGTTTTACAGGAGTACAGCATATATTGACTGGTGAATTTATTGTGCCTTTGTACCTTCCATTTTTGTGATTTAAAATCTGTATTTTTTTTTATTTATTTTGATCAGCCATCCTTTAAGCATACTTTTATAATTTTTATAGTAGTGCTGTTTGCTGTATTATTATGAATTTTATTTTAAGAATTGTAATGCTCTCTTATCATTTTAATTTGTTGATATATATATATATATATATATATATATATATATATATATATATATATATATATATATATATATATATATATATATATATATGTATGTATGTATATGTGTGTGTGTGCGTATCATGCCATGATTCAGATCAATATAACAATACAGATATTTCTAAATATACAATGTTACTTTTGAATGCAATTTCACTGTGTTTGATTTACAAATGTATTCAGGCTGCTTTAAGCCACTTCAGGAAAGCTTGAAGATTATTAGGTGTCAGATGTTAAGACAGAGTTATAGATGATACCATAAGGGAAATTACTGAACTTTCTTATTTAGATGCGACAATGAGCGATTGAGAGATAGAGATGGCAGGAACATCTCCTTGACACAAACCCTATATGATAGAAAGTGATACTGTCAGTCGGGCTTATAACAGCGCCAGAAAGACCCAGACCTAACTGGATAAGAATTATGAGAAGAGAGGCTGGAGATGAGTGGAGATTTGTGGAAGGCAAAGCACATGAGAGACATGAGAGGCTGAATTTCCCAGAGGCCCTCTAAGTCATGCAGTGATATAGGTACAGATACAGTACATAAACATTTAGCATACACACACACATCACCATGAGGAATATATATATATATATATATATAAATATATATATATATATATATATATATATATATAAAAACCTCATATATGTGTGTGTGTGTGTGTGTGTGTGTGTGTGTGTGTGTGTGTGTGTATACACATATTCATGAAACAGTGTCATCATTGGTATAAACAAGGCAGGTACTTGTGTTTCATCTTTTCTTAAAGTATGACCACTCCGAAAAAGAATGTATAAATTTGTTTTTATTCATGAAATATAAGTCATAAATAAAGAGAAGTATTACCTTATTAATTTAATTTTCAAAGTGAAAAGTACAGGATTCGACAAAAGGTGCTGAAAATTTTTGTCAAACTCCCATTGCACCTAAACTGTTATTTCTCTACATATAATATTTCTATATAGGCTACTTTTCTTTTTAGAGAATTTTTCAACAAGATCATTTTAAGATTGGGAAGTCGTGAAAACCTAAGGGTTAAACTCCGGTATAAATAACTATCACTACTAATAACAAGAACAGTAATTATAATTACCACGATATTTTGTTGCTAAAGGAAGCGTGTCTTTTAAGTGAAATTCCCTGTGTTGTTACTTTTTTTTTTTTTAATTCAGCGTCTGACACGATTCAAAAGTTAACGCAGCGAATGGAGGGAATAAATAGTGACTGAAAAATGAATTTTAAACTCCAGCTGTAGTGTACAGTGTTTTCTGCATTTGCTGGGGGATGCTTGTGACTTTCCTCCTCTATAGTATAGCTAACAATGCAAAAACTTTCTGTTTCCTAAAAACATCTTGATTACTGCCCATTTTGATGTTGTGGAGTTGGAAAATTCTGTAAAAATGTTCTGTTACCTGAGTGTAATTTTAACAAAACGACATTATCTAGAGTGAAAGTTTTCTGATTGAGTAATTAGTGAATATTTACTCAGTGAAAAGACTCATGAGGCCTGGTGAGATCTCTCGAATAATGGGTAGATCGGACAGAGAAAGTTGTCAGTAAACAATGGAGCTTAAAACTGTAGACCTTTGCTTTCATGAAGTCAATCCTCAAAATAAAACTTTTCTTGAAAATAAAGAAAATTATATGACATGGCCTTATCCACAGGACAGTTCAGGGATTAGCTCCTTTTTAGAGGGAAAAGCAATACAAAGGAAAAGAAGCAACTTAGAATTATCCTGCCAACAGTCACCACAGGGCAACCAACAGTACTTCCATTCCAGGTTTAAGAGTATTTTTATCTTTTCAACATAAAGAGCAGTTAGCTCTATTTCCAAATTCAGAATATCATTTTTCTATTGATACAGAAAGCCTCAATTATTCGGGCATTCATCCAGGCTTTACATTATGGCTACATAACTGACCCCATGTTTTTTAAAGTTCAGAGTTATATGATATATAATATATATATATATATATATTAATATATATATATATATATATATATATATATATATATATATATATATATATATATATTTTTTACTAAATATATTGTATTATATATATATATATAGGTGATATATAAGCCTTTTTTTTTAAGAAAGCCACTGGGATCCAAAATACCTTAATCCAGAGGTCAACATTATCGAGACCTGATGGGACCTGATGGATCAAAGCACCCGTTAGAGATATATAGGGATATATATATATATATATATATATATATATATATATGATATTTATCATCATATGATTCATATACAATCAGAAAAGCTACAAATATATTTAATATCCAATTCATATTATATCGGAAATAATATATTATATATATATACCGGCGGGATTTTTACTGATATCCATATATATAATATATATATATATATATATATATATATATATATGATATATAACGAAATATATACAATAGGTATATATGAATAATATATCCGTCAACTATATAACTCGTGTGTTTTGCGCTATGGAGATACATCTGCCCATATATATATATATGACTATATATGCTTGTATGATATATATATATATAGACTATTTATCATATCATATATATATATATAATCAGAAAGCTACAAATGCCTTTAATATCCATTCACTCTACCGGAAATAATATATTTTCTCATATATGTTACGAAGAGATTTTTGTTGATAATAAGTCCGTCCGTGGGATCGAACCAGCGACGGACGAGGAATCAGGACTACAGTGGCGCTCTAACGAAATCGGCCACAAGAAATATAAGTGAATAACATCTCCCGTCAACTCACCCGTCGAACTCAGGTGTTTTGCGTTTGGACGATATCCACCCACCTCTGCCATGTTGACCGTGTAGATGCGTTTGTCGCGCGTAGCCATATTATGACTATTTATCACATCACCGTGATTCATATACAATCAGAAAGCTACAAACGTCCTTTAATATCCAATTCCCACTCTACCGGAAATAATATATTTTCATATATGTTACCAAGGAATTTTAAGTTGATAATAAGTCCACCGTCCCGTAGGATCAGACCAGCGACGGACGAGGAATCAGGACTACAGTGACGCACTAACGAAATCGTACAAAGAGAGGTATAAGTGAATAACATCTCCCGTCAACTCACCCGTCGAACTCAGGTGTTTTGCGTTTGGAGACGATATCCACCCACCTCTGCCATGTTGACCGTGTAGTGCGTTTTGTCGACGTAGCCATATTATGACTCTTTATCACATCACCGTGATTCATATACAATCAGAAAGCTACAAACGTCCTTAATATCAATTCACTCTACCTCGAAATAATATATTTTCATATATGTTACCGAAGGGGAATTTTAAGTTGATAATAAGTCCACCGTCCGCGTGGGATCGACCAGCGACGGACGAGGAATCAGGACTACAGTGACGCCTAACGAAATCGTACAAAGAGGTATAAGTGAATAACATCTCCCGTCAACTCACCCGTCGAACTCAGGTGTTTTGCGTTTTGGAGACGATATCCACCACCTCTGCCATGTTGACCGTGTAGTGCGTTTGTCACTACGTAGCCATATTATGACTATTTATCACATCACCGTGATTCATATACAATCGAAAGCTACAGACGTCCTTTAATATCCAATTCCTCTCTACCTCCCGAAATAATATATTTTCATATATGTTACGAAGGAATTTGCAAGTTGATAATAAGTCCACCGTCCCGTGGGGATCGAACCAGCGACGGACGAGGAATCAGGACTACAGTGACGCTCTAACGAAATCAGCCACAAGAGAGGTATAAGCGAATAACATCTCCGTCAACTCACCCGTCGAACTCAGGTGTTTTGCGTTTGGAGACGATATCACCCACCTCTGCCAAGTTGGACCATGTAGTGCGTTTGTCGCATCGGTTACCATTATTTCTTTATCACATCACCATGATTCGATTCAATCATACAATCAGAAAGCTACGAAACGTCCTGCAATATCCAATTCACTCTACCTCGGAAATAATATATTTTCATATATGTTACCGAAGGGAATTGTCAAGTTGATAATGAGTCCACCGTCACGTGGGATCAACCAGCGACGGACGAGGAATCGGACCACAGTGACGCTCTAACGAATCGGCCACAAAGAGGTATAAGTAAGATAACATCTCCGTCAACTCACCCGTCAGACTCAGGTGTTTGCGTTTTGGAGACGATATCCACCCACCTCTGCCATTATTGACCGTAGTGCGTTTGTCGCATAGCCATATTACGACTATTTATCACATCACCGTGATTCATATACAATCAAGCTACAAACGTCATTTCTTAATATCAATTCACTCTACCTCGGAAATAATATATTTATATGTTACCGAAGGGAATTTTAAGTTGATATTGATCCACGTATCCTGGATCGAACCAGCGACGGACGAGGAATCAGGACTACAGTGACGCTCTAACGAAATCGCCTAAGAGAGGTATATGAGATAACATCTCCCGTCAGCTCACCCGTCGAACTCAGGTGTTTGCGTTTGGAGACGATATCACCCACCTCTGCCATGTTGACCGTGTAGTGCGTTTGTCGACGAGTAGCCATATGACTATTTATCATCACCATGATTCATATACAATCAGAAAGCTACAAACGCCCTTAATATCCAATTCCTCTACCTCGGAAATAATATATTTTCATATATGTTACCAAGGGATTTTTAAGTTGATAATAAGTCCACGTCCAGTGGGATCGAACTAGCGGCTGACGAGGAATCAGGACTACAGTGACGCTCTAACGAAATCGGCCAAAGAGAGGTATATGAATAACATCTCCCGTCAACTCACCCCGTCGAACTCAGGTGTTTTGCGTTTTGGAGACGATATCCACCCACCTCTGCCATGTTGACCGTGTGGTACGTTTTGTCGCACGTAGCCATATTATGACTATTTATCACATCACCGTGATTCATATACAATCAGAAAGCTACAAACGCCCTTTAATATCAATTCACTCTACCCTCGGAAATAATATATTTTCATATATGTTACCGAAGGGAATTTCTAAGTTGATAATAAGTCCACCATCGTGGGGATCGAACCACGACGGACGCAGGAATCAGACTACAGTGACGCTTTAATTCCAAATCGCCAAGAGAGGTATAAGGAATATCTCCTGTCAACTCACCCGCCGAACTCAGGTGTACTTTATGCTTGGCGACTTATATCCACCCACCTCTGCCATGTTGACCGTAGTGCGCTTGTCGACGTAGCCATATTATGCGACTATTTATCACATCACCGATTCATATACAACCGTGAAAGCTACAAACGTCCTTTAATATCCATCTTACCTTACCTCGGAAATAATATATTTTCACATATGTTACCAACTCAGGTGTGTTTTTGGCGCTTGGAGACTGGCGCATCCACTCCACCTCTGCCATGTTGACCGTGTAGTGCGCTTGTCG
>NC_089752.1:79525680-79530680 GCF_040412425.1 Macrobrachium rosenbergii | reverse complement strand
CGCCCTTAAACCCTACACGCCGATGCGAACAGCAGATTGCTATAAAAAAAACAATATACAATATATGCACACATGGCAAAGCAAGCAAGCAAAGCAAGCAAGACGCTCCGCCCAAACTCGTTACGCAATTACTACGTCACCTTGGTGATGACATAACACAATCTTCGCAATCGAAATATCAGTTACAACACAACACAGTTGTCCCTATCATCAGTTATAACACAATGAAAAGGACAATTACACATCAAAGCAACAACTAAAAAGGAAAATCACAACTCTCACATCAAGTACGTCTCTGCTTAGCAGCGTGAATTTTCTCACCAAGTGAAGAGAGAGAGAGGGAAAAGAAACAGTCGCTCATCTTCACGTGTTTTAACACACACCAACGGTCAAAATGCTGCAATTACTGCACATTATATCATCGATATATCACTGTTTATAACCTACCCAAAGCACTCGTCAAGAAATACTAGCTTGCGAGTGACGCTCGCCTCCCAGCAACATCTACACTGCTGACCTCCACAAAATCCTATTCTGAGATGCCAACACTAAATTATGTTTCTTCGGAGGCGTATACATGCCCAATTATCCAATCATCTAACTATCAAACCCCTTCTAACTCCCCTAACTACCTTATACCGCTGCCACCAAAACTGTAATAGGCCGATCCTGAGGCCTAAACTTTATTTAAGTCTCCTTTTTAAGAACAGAGGTTGGTATCTCGCTTTTCCTGAGATATTCCTTTCCCTAACTAAATTCTAAGGACTACTGGAATGAGATACAAGGTACAAAACTAAACCTTTATTGACAAAAAAATAACGAAAATAACTTTTAAAAAAATGAAGAATGAAATCGAATGATTCAACATAACTATGAAAATCTTCTAAAGAAATAGGGTCCAAATCATAGTCACCCAATAATTTAAGGAAATACAGAAATAATTAATCTGTCATTCAAATCATAAAAATGTCAATGAATACACTCAGGTCAATTCACAATTAAACGTCACACCACTCCCTTCCTTGAAGAGGAACGTGAAGGAGGGAGGAAGGAATACCTGTAAAAGAACAGCGTTATATTCATCATCATCCAGGTGCCATATCCCCAAGGACGTCGGCAATCATGGCTCGCCACTCCTCTCTATTTCCGGCTCTCTGCAGCAACTGAGCTGCAGACATTCTTCCTCCAGTCATTCTCACCAATCCATCCATATATTTTTGTCTAGGTCTTCCTCTTGGCCGACTTCCATTGATTTTACCAGTGAGAGAGAGATGTTCTAGTTCTTGTCTTCTCACTATGTGACCCACAAACCGCATTTGTCTACCTCTCACTGAAACCAAAAGTTCTCTCTCAATGCCTACTCTCTCTAATACCTGCTCATTAGTTTTCCTTTCTGTCCATGATATTTTCAGCATCCTTCTCCAAAACCACATTTCTGCAGCCTGTAACCTCTCCTCATCTGCCTTCCTCAAGGTCCAAGTTTCACAGCCATACAACAATACAGACCAAACAAAACATTTCACAAATCTTCTCCTAAGATTCATCGATATTTTGAGTTGGTGACTAATCTCTTTATCTTACCAAATGCATCTTTTGCCATGGATATTCTCTTCCTGATCTCTTTTTCGCATTTTCCATCACTTGTGACAGTGCATCCTAAATAATTAAAACTATCGGTTTGTTTAACTGTTTCAGCATTAATTCTTATATCTGTTCTTGGGGCGATTTCATCTTTGGAGATAACCATAACTTCTGTTTTCTTAATATTTATTGACAGACCTCTTTCTCTGCTTGACTCGTGTAAAGTACTGACCAAAGCTTGAAATTTATCATGAGAGTCTGCAACAAGTGCTGTATCATCAGCACATCTGATATTATTAATATTGACTCCTCCAACCTTAATTCCTTCCATATCTCTGAGATCTCTCATTATCATTTCACTATATAAATTGAAAAGATCAGGTGATAACACACAACCCTGTCTTACACCTCTCTTGATGTGCCGAGTCTCTGATTCGTCATTTTCTACTTTCACTGATGCCTCTTGATTCCAATATAAATTCTTTATCAATCTTAGATCTTTCCCATCGATATTAATCTGTTCCAATATCCTTATAAGGTCTACATGTCTAACCCAATCAAAAGCCTTTTGATAGTCAACAAAACTAATATATAGATCTTTTTTCACATCTATTGCTCTCTCCATCAACATTCTCAAAATAAAAATTGCATTTCTTGTCCCTTTATCTCTCATAAAACCACACTGTTCATTGCCAATCTCTGGGAGTATCTTATTTCGTATTCTATTCAAAACAATCCTTAATATTATTTTTGTGATCTGACTCATGATACTGATAGTCAGGTGTTTATTGCACTCAAGTGTTCCTGGTATTTTTGGCATTGTGATAAATGTTGATTTGTACATCTGTGTTGCAGGCTCTCCATCTTCATATATTCCTTCCACTATTTCCATTAATATATCAATGATGTATTCTCCCAGAGCTACCAACATCTCTGCTGCTATTCCATCATCACCTGTTGCTTTATCGCTTTTCATTTGTTTTAAAGATGCCTCTATCTCTGATCTGATTATACTTGGTCCTTCTCCGTTGTCATTGAAGTCTAGATGTTCTATTCTATCATCATCAAACAATTCTCCAATATATTCCGTCCATCTTTCCAATATTTTTTTTTTACTCCATTACTATGGTTCCATCCGCTTTTTGATACCAGTGCTGATACTTTCTTCTTTTTAAAAGTAATTTCTTTCACCTTATCATGTTTTTCTCCGTTCATCCCTTTTATCCAAATCTTCTACCTCCTCACAAATCTCATCCATCCATTTCTCCTTTGCCCTTGTGCATTCCCTCTTAATAGTTCTATCCAGAGCTCTATATCTATCTTCATTTTTACCCTTCTGTAGCCTTCTTTCATCCATCATTATCAAGATATCTTCTGTCATCCATTCTCTCCGAGCTCTCCTTTCTGTTGATGGTATTATTTCATTACCTTCTCTCATTGCATTTTCCATATTTTGCCACTTTTGCTGAGGATGTTGGAACACTGGGCCTTCCTCCTTAAGCTGGTCATATCTATTTCTTACAATTATATTATATTGGTTCTTTATTTCCTCTGTTTTCAATAATTTCAGTAGCCTCTTTGATTTAGGTGTACTCTTCCTCTGATTTTTCAACTTCACCATCACTGTTGCTACAACTGGTACATGGTCACTATTACAATCGGCTCCTGGGTAGGTTTTCACTTGCTTGACAGAGTTCCTAAATCTTTTATTGATGGTTAGAAAGTCTATTTGGTTTCTAACTCTGTCACCAGGGCTTTTCCATGTCCAGAGATGTCTTGGGTGGTGCTTAAACCAGGTGTTTGATATAATCTGTTCTCTCTCTAAGCACCAGTCTACAAATCTGTTTCTCTCTCATTTCTTCTACCTAATCCAAAAGGCCCAACAATATCCGCTGTTCTTACTTGTCCCACCTTCGCATTGAGGTCACCAATAACCATAATTACTTCATGCTCTTTGCACTGCTCTCTTGCCTGATTTAACTCTAGATAAAATTGATCAACATCCTCTTCATCATGTTCAGATGTAGGTGCATATACTTGTATTATGCATATATTGAATGGTGTGGCTTTTATACGCACCAACAAAATCCTGTCAGATACAGCCCAATAGCCTATCAAACATGGTTTCACAGATTTGTCTAGAATCACACCAACACCTCTCTCAGCACTCTGGCCTCCCGAGTATATGAAGGTTCCTCCTGTTGAGGTTGGAGAACATCCAACTCCTGGCCATCTAACCTCACTAAGCCCTAATACTTGTAGCTTCATTCTTTCCATTTCTCTCTCTACATTCATTTTCTTTCCAGCCTGATATAATGTTCTAACATTCCAAGTAGCTATCCTTATTTTCCTTGTTTTCTGTTGTTTTTGGGTTGTTATTACATTTCTTTCTTTTCTTTTTGGGGCAGTAGCTTGATGACGGTCAAATGCCACCTGCACCACATGACTAGTTTGACCGGGCGAGACAACCACATCATCCATTCTGACATAGTTCCCACTAACGCTGTTCATCTGTAATCTTCTTTGTGACGTAGCCATGATTATTCTTGGAGGTTATACATGGTGAGGTCTCCAGTTCTCTTCCATGCTATGATCATAAGCCATAGACCTAGCCTTTACCTACAAAGGTTGACCATACAAGGCAGTAGGGGTTTTAAATTGGGAGTTTTCCTTCTCCTTAGCCTTTAACTAAAAAGTTTATCCACAAGGCAGTGGAGCTGTACCCTAGCAAGGGAGGTTTACAGGTACTACACCTTTCCCAAGGGTGACCTGGAGGTAGTTGCAATTCAAGGTAACCTCATTATGTCCTTTAGCAAAAGCTTTGCAACCGGATACAGTTTAGCCTCATATCCAGGAGGAAAGCATTATATTAAAAACCAGAAAATGTAAAAAAAAAGCAGAAACACAAGATTTCACTGCCACAGGGGTAATGTCTGTGCCCATAGTTCTGAAAGAAATGTTTAAAATGTTTATGAGCAGTACTCACTTCACCATTGTCCTCTGGAGACACAGTTCCAGCCGAGATGTTTTTCTCTGTCACCCGAGCACACACTCAAAATACGGCTCTGATTGTCCCACCCATTCTATGAAGAGCACGCATTATATGGGATTTGTCAATGCACATATGAACATACTCTCGTGACTTCATTTGAGGTCAAAGTACAGTAAGACACGCCTCTTGCAATAAGGGCGTCACGAGGTACCTGGTCACACACATACCCACGCACTCCATTTGAATGCTTTCCTCAAATCTGGTTTTATAACCGGATCACCTTCTAGAATGTTCTAAGCTGAAATCGCATTTTTGCTCCTCGTGTCTTGTCACCAAGGGGCTTCTGCGAACGTTGACTTCTTGTGGTATGCAAATGACACTCAAGCATGCTGTGTATAGTCAAATGGACCCTCGAACAGCTGACCCA
>NC_089752.1:79518180-79523180 GCF_040412425.1 Macrobrachium rosenbergii | reverse complement strand
AGTTTAGGTACATTGCATTTAGGCATTAAGGGTGCAAGTTTTTTATCAAGAACTTTTCTAATAACCTTAAATACTAAACGGGCAGGGAAACAGTTGTTATGAAAGTACTGCTAGCTTAAGGAAGAGAATTTCAGAATGAAAAGAAAGCCAGTTAGAAGTTAGAGATAGAGCCCGATGTACTAAGGTATGAACAGAGTTAATTTTAAAGTTAATAAAACAAGAACTATAAAAATTGGAGCCGAGACCAGTGAATGTACTTTTCCTAAAAATAGTCGTATTAAAATTGTCGTTATCTTTGGTAACTAAAACATCAAGGAAAGCCAACTTACCGTCTTGTTCCTTTTCTATAGTAAAATTAATATTACTGTGAAAGTTGTTGGCTAGGTTTAAAAATCTATCAGCATCATACTCATTTTTCAGTAGAACGAATGTGTCGTCTATGTACCTGGCGTAAAATAAGGGGCAGAAAGACAAGAGGCACTCCTCCATTATGTGCTCCTCCAGGGAGCACATGAAAATATTAACAAAGGTGGGACCGAGAGGAGACCCCATCGCCATCCCATCGATCTGTTTAAAAAGTTGGTTATTGAAAACAAATGCCGTGTCCAGCACGGCTAACTCTAAGAGTGTTTTAAAAGATTCATAATTAAAATTACAATATATAAAATCACGGGTGGGGAACAATTTGGTTAAAATAAGATCAATGGTCTCCCTCACAGGAACGTTAGTGAAGAGGGATTCAACATCCAAACTGACCATATACAAATCTGAATCCTGTGAGAGGACCTTCGTTTTAAAATCTTCGGAGTTTCTTAAGGTATATTCATTTCGGGTCAACGGCTCCAATAAAGGTACCAGAAACTTAGCAAGCTTGTAGTTGGGAGTATTGTAGGAGGCTAGGATAGGGCGGACAGGAACCCCTTGTTTGTGGATCTTAGGCAGGCCATACAGGATACCAAATGAGGATCCGCTGGAAAAAAGGTCATCATAAATTTTCTCACCGATTATACCTTGTGTTTTGAGAGACCGTAAAACCTGTTAATCCTATCTTCTATCCGGTCTGAGTTGGTACTGATTCTCTTGGATTTGGATTTTCTCCATCATTGATAGGTTCATTTTTATCCGTCATTCTGCTTTTTAACCACAAAGTATTCAGAGTTTTTAAATGGCATAGAAAAAACATTAAACAACAGGTCTGAGGTACATGCCAAAAAATTGGGCCAATTTAGGTATCTTGCTTTAGGTATCCAAGTTCCATAATCACTATAATACCGTTTTTAATTTATCACATTATGTACTGTCAAAAAGGAAAAATTTCTCCTCTCATTCGGGTTAGACTTCTGCTTGCCTAATTATAAACCCAATTTTTGTCAATTTTTTCTTCCCTTGGAAATGTTATTCCAACGTATTAAAAGACTGGATCTATGTAAAGATATCTCATGCCTACAAAAAGAACTAATGGTAATTTCTCATAACACTTTTGCCAAATAAAAAACTAACTGCGCTCCCTTTTTCAAGAAAGAGGATTATGATCTACTTAAGAATATGTCAAAACGTGAAGATATTGTAGTTCTTAGACCGGATAAGGGTAGAGGGGTAGTTATTTTAGATAAAACGGACTATTTGAATAAAATGAACACTATAATCGATGATCCCACCAAATTCACTAAAATGGGACAACCCAACTATCAAGAAATTTACCGGATAGAAGATAGGATTAATAGGTTTTTACGGTCTCTCAAAACACAAGGTATAATCGGTGAGAAAATTTATGATGACCTTTTTTCCAGCGGATCCTCATTTGGTATCCTGTATGGCCTGCCTAAGATCCACAAACAAGGGGTTCCTGTCCGCCCTATCCTAGCCTCCTACAATACTCCCAACTACAAGCTTGCTAAGTTTCTGGTACCTTTATTGGAGCCGTTGACCCAAAATGAATATGCCTTAAGAAACTCCGAAGATTTTAAAACGAAGGTCCTCTCACAGGATTCAGATTTGTATATGGTCAGTTTGGATGTTGAATCCCTCTTCACTAACGTTCCTGTGAGGGAGACCATTGATTTTATTTTAACCAATTTGTTCCCCACCTGTGATTTTATATATTGTAATTTTAATTATGAATCTTTTAAAACACTCTTAGAGTTAGCCGTGCTGGACACGGCATTTGTTTTTCAATAACCAACTTTTAAACAGATCGATGGGATGGCGATGGGGTCTCTCTCGGTCCCACCTTTGCTAATATTTTCATGTGCTCCTTGGAGGAGCACATAATGGAGGAGTGCCCCTTGTCTTTCTGCCCCTTATTTTACGCCAGGTACATAGACGACACATTCGTTCTACTGAAAAATGAGTGTGATGCTGATAGATTTTTAAACCTAGCCAACAACTTTCACAGTAATATTAATTTTACTATAGAAAAGGAACAAGACGGTAAGTTGGCTTTCCTTGATGTTTTAGTTACCAAAGATAATGACAATTTTAATACGACTATTTTTAGGAAAAGTACATTCACTGGTCTCGGCTCCAATTTTTATAGTTCTTGTTTTATTAACTTTAAAATTAACTCTGTTCATACCTTAGTACATCGGGCTCTATCTCTAACTTCTAACTGGCTTTCTTTTCATTCTGAAATTCTCTTCCTTAAGCAGTACTTTCATAACAACTGTTTCCCTGCCCGTTTAGTATTTAAGGTTATTAGAAAAGTTCTTGATAAAAAACTTGCACCCTTAATGCCTAAATGCAATGTACCTAAACTTACTATATATGCAAGCCTCTGTTTTTTACCTAACAATCTAAATTTTGCTAAGGAGCTTTCTAAAATTATTCAAAAACATATTGGTGCTCTTGACATTAAATTAATACCAAAAAATCCTAAAACCATTGGTTCTTTGTTTCCCTTCAAGGATCGACTCTGTCCCTTGATGACGTCGGGCGTCGTATATGAGTATAAGTGCCCCGGATGTAGTTCCGGAATTACGTTGGTTCGACTCGGCGTCTCCTCAAGGTCAGGGCCGATTCTCACATGGGCGTGAGTTATCGTACGGGTTGCAGATTGTCTAATCCCGAACTTTCAAATATAAGATCCCACGCTAGAGGTTGCAAGACGCCAATAAAATACAACAACTTTAGAATAATTGGCCAAGCTAAGGAACCTGGAGAACTGCTTCTCTTGGAGAGTCTCAACATCAAAAGAATTGTACCGGCGCTAAATTGCCAATCATCGGCTGTTCCCTATTCATAGCATGATGCGATTGTTTGTTTACATTTGTCCGCCTCCTCCTCCTCCTGTTTTTATGCTGTTTTCTTTTAGTGTGTTTTCCTCTTTCATCCTGAGAGGTGCGCCTTCTGCTCTACCTTTTAAGTTTATTTTAAGTTCCTTTTTATTAAGCTCAGTTTTTATTAAGTTCATTTTAAGTTTACATTTTAAGTTTTCTTTTACTGGTTCTTTAATGTGTAAATGTATTTAAGTGCGATTGTTTAAGTTCAACTGATTTTCAATTTTTAATTTTTTTTTTATGTTTTGTGTATATTTACTTTTAACTATTTATGCTGAATGTCCTTTTAATTTATAACTGTAGATGATGTCCTGATGATGTGACCACGGGTCAAGAAACGCGTAGACGAATAAATGTATGTACTGGTTCTGTATGTGTTCCTGCGCCCTTCTCCTGCCTACTATAGTGCACTCCGATGTGTGGATTATATATATATATATATATATATATATATATATATATATATATATATATATATATATATATATATATATATATATATATATATATACAGGTGGAAAATAAGAGACAGGGTGTAGGTCCTGACTGGTTTTGACTTTATTTCCACGCCATTGACACAGGACTGAAACAGATAATTAGAAGTCACAAATATATATACTACACAAACAGTACTGATGAACATACACAACCGTTAGAGATACATATCCTGCCACAGGTCGGTGTCAAGGTAGGGGTGGCCTTCAAAACTCATTTGGCTAAACATCACAATATACTCTCAGGGGACAATACTAATAAACATACCGACCATAGGCGACATCAGATCCACACCTGACAGGTGTCAGGGAGGTGGAGTTTGGAAAACTCATTAGCACTGCTGCTCCCATATTGTGTTGACAAATATGATAATCTTATTTTCATACATCTCTAATCCCTACCTTAAAATTTAAACATTTACAAATTTCTTTTGATAATAAAGGATCAAGTTTATACATTCCTTGACTGATATTCATTTTATGGTTGTAACTTTCTTTTATAAACCTATATTCAATGATATTCCTTTCCAGTGCGTTATTAGAATATACAATCCTCTTTGCCCCTTCCCAGTTGATAGCATGATTGTTCTCACTAACATGTGCTAAAATACCACTGTTCCCCCGTGCATATCTCACACATTTCTTATGCTGTTCTATTCTCTCTTCCAGTGCTTTGCCGTTTAGCCAATATAAAAGTTGTCACAAGACTTGCATGGAATTTTATATACACACCCTTTAGTATTGTCGGGGGAGTTCTTGGTAAGTACATTTTTCATTGTTTTATTGTTCTTAAATGCGACATTACCAGCAAAATTCTTAAGATGGGGGATATCTTTCATATTATTATTATTATTATTATTATTATTATAAGGCAGTACAAGCAAAATTTTTTGCGTTGTAAGGTTCTTTTTTATTTTGATACACAGCCTTTTTTCCCCTTTAAATGCACTGTTTAATACACTTCAGGATATTTCAATTTCTTGCCTGCATTCCTAATATTATATATTTCCTCATCAATATATTCATGGCTACATACATGTAATGCTCTTAAAAACATAGTTGAAAACACTGATTTTTTTATCCTTATTGCTTTGTGCGGAATAGAAATGCACATAGGAAGAAGTATTAGTGGGTTTTCTATACACATTATATTTAAACCCACTACTATTTCTTTGTATGAGGAAATCCAAAAAGAGTAAGCACCCATCATTTCCATTTTCATAGTGAATTT
>NC_089752.1:79490680-79515680 GCF_040412425.1 Macrobrachium rosenbergii | reverse complement strand
GTAAAACTAGGATAATCCAGTTGGCTGTGTCCCTTTGATAGGTGCCTTTTTTTCACTTTTGAAATTACATTGTTATGTTACTCTGTATAAGTTTCTATTTACGCAGTGCGGTAATAGACAAAATAAGACAAAGGGAATTATGAGGGAAAAGCTTCCAGTGCGGTGGTATTATTTTTGTTTGTCTGAAAGAAACAACTACATCAGGTTGTGTCCAATACGGCAATTACTATATGAATTACCATATTAATCAATATATATATATATATATATATATATATATATATATATATATATATATATATATATATATATATATATATATATATATATATATATATATATATATATATATATATATATATATATATATATATATATATATATATATATTATATACATGCTAAGGAATCACAAAAGTAAGTAAGCACGTGATTTTGTTTATTAGCTGAAGCCACTAGGAAAGTCGAAAATGAAACGACAAGATGCCAAGTACTTTCGTGTAATTTTAACACATCTTCGGGACACAAAGTGATACAGAGCAAAAACGAGTGAGCAAGAAAGCTCTCACAAAAGCAAAGTGAAGAAAAACATATTAAAATATGTATAATTAGGCATAAGAAACAGAAACAATGGTTTGTCCAGATCACTTAACTATTGAACACCCAAACAGGTCAAAAGAAGGAAAGGAATTGCCTAATGACCACATTATAGACAGAAATGAATGATAAGAAGCTGACTGCTTGTTCACCAGTTTATAAAACAACAAACAGTGATAATGGTAATAACAATACACATAAAAACATCATTAAAAGAAAGAACGACAAGTAATATTAAAATAACCGAATGAACAGTAATATCAATAGGAAATACAAAAAAGGCAAATGACAAGCCGTAGGCTACGCAAAATTAAAGGATAGTGTTAAAACTCTTCACTATTCTATCTGTAATAAGATTGTCTAATTTGTACGTACCAGTGCTCAAGTTTAAAAGTTTTCTGGAATACATCTTTATAAAAGCAGATTCAATGACATTCCTACTAATATAATCGTTACAAAATACAGTTTTTTTTCTGCTTCTGCCTAATCAATAGCATAGTGAAAACTACTGAGATGAATAAAAAGGGCACTAGAAGTCTGTCCTGTTCTAACCGAATATTTATGTTGGTTTAATCTAGTAGACAGTTCTTTTCCAGTTTGGTCAAGATATTTTTTTATGTATATTGTTATTATCGTTATTACTGTTACTATTCATACTTGTGAATTCAGTTGTTTTATAAACTGGTCGACAAGTAGTCAGCTTTTTATCGTTCATTTCTGTACATAATGCGGTCATTAGGCAATTCCTTTCCTTCTTTTGACTTGTTTGGGTGTTAAGTAGTTAAGTGATCTGGATGAACATAGTTTCTGTTTGTAATGGCCTAATTGTACATATTTTAATATTTTTGTTCTTCACTTTGCTTTTGTGAGAGCTTTCTTGCACACTCGTCACTGCACTCTTGAACCTGCTATCGTTGAAGGGAATTTATCTTAGAGTACTGGTATCTCTCAGAAAGGCATAATAGAGACGAGATCTGTAGTTTCCTTACTTTAATGACGAAAGTTAACTACAAACTTAAGTACAATTTAAAGTTACAGCTACGAAAACGAAATCACTCTTATTAGACAGTTCAAATTCAGGTCTGTTTGGAGACCACGAAAGCAAGGGGAGATATAACTCTCCCTGGTGGATGTTAACTCGAATCTGGTCTGCTCTGCTGCTTCTCTGTCTCTGGAACCCCTAGGTTTCTTGTAATCTGTAATCTCCTCCTCCCTCCAGTTTCCTATTGGAAGGATTTATCTGCACGGCCTCCCTTCAAACAGTTGATTGGAAAGGACGTTTGTGGGTGTTATTCAAATCTCTCCTTAGAGGATTTGATTGGAAATGATCTTAGGAGGGGGTGTGAAAGACCCCTCCCTAGAATGTTTGATTGGAGGGTGTTGAAGTACATCATTTTGTCCAGCCCCCAATTTCCTGGAATTTCCATGAAAACGCCTCCTATTGAAGGTGGGGTTATGTGGATGGCTGGCGTTAGCTTCTTGATGCGGTGCTGAATCATTCCTGAGTAAGCTAAATCGCAAGGCCACAGTTTCCAAATTTTACAATCGGTTTTATGGCCCTGGGCGCAATATACTCGCTCACTGTTTTAAGTTCGTGGAAGGTGGTTTATATCAGTCAGCACTTCTTAGCTTCTCAAGCGAAAACAACCCAGGCTTAATCATTGTTCTCTTTCTCTCTTCTTCCTTTCTCTATTCTCTTCTCTTTCTTTGTCTCTATATTTCTCTCTCTCTCTCTCTCTTTTCTTTCTACTTTCCCTATCTAATTTTCCTAACACACACACACACACACACACACACACACACACACACACACACACACATATATATATATATATATATATATATATATATATATATATATATATATATATATATATATATATATATATATATATATATATATATATATATATATATATATATATATATATATATATATATATATATATATATATATATATATATATATATATATATATATATATATATATATATATATATACTGTATAAATGGTGAGGTTGTTAATCCAGGGCCTTTTTCCAGGGAGTGCAAGGGGTTCATGTGTCGATGGCGTTCAGGTTTCTTCATATAAAGTCCCCGGGCCTATGGTAAGTAATTATTACAAAATATAGACTACACAACCCAATGAATAAAAATTTCTTGGTCATGGAACTATGGGGGAAAAGGAACAATGAGAAATGAAAATGAAGGCAGTAGAAAACTATAACTGAAAACGTTAAAGACTATGTAAGAAAGAAAAAATTGCGTGGAGTGTGCAAACTGACGGAAATGGTTTAGGGGGCCAAAACGCCATCCTACAAAGAAATTAATTATCAGACATTCGTGGTCATGATGACGATATTACTAGTTCCCTCTTCTTTACCAAAATCTCTCTCTCTCTCTCTCTCTCTCTCTCTCTCTCTCTCTCTCTCTCTCTCTCTCTCTCTCTCTCTCTCTCTCACACATACAAGCACATATATAGACAAATAAAGCATAAATATAGGTATCACTACACTTAGTGGCCAGAGTTAATTTGAAATAAGAAACTGGATTAAGTTAGTCTTAATGTCTTGGCTATAGGATTACAGCAGTTTTTTTTTTTTTTTTATCAGGCAGTTATGAATAAGGCAGCTAGCTAGCTAAAGCAGTTTACTTAACTAATGCTCAGTATGGAACAGGATGTCCAATATTATTAAGCTTAATAATTGTAGCAACTGTATGCAGCTGTCTGCCATTGTGCACACACGTTAGCATGCAAAGCTTTCCTCCTCCTTCTTACGTTATTAGGGAGAGCAATACCCAATTATATTTCTAGTGCACGTTATCGCATGCATCACGTCATTTTGCGCTCACACACACGCACACATTTTTATATGTGCATGTATATACACATACATACATTGTCCTAGAGGTGGAGGAAGGAATGAAAAAAGGAGTTGACCAAGCGCTTTTCTGTATTTCTTACACCTCCTCAGGGTCAAGTGTTACCAAAAATTATTATTTGTTACAAAGACGCCTCTGTGGCAGCAATATATAAACATAAAAACTGTCTTACTACTATTTAAAAACTAATTGTCTAAAAATGTTACTTACAAGTAGTTCATCCAGTTTTTACATCCCGGGGTTGTTATTGATCAAATGTTCACGATTTTTCGTTATTATACATGATTCAACAATGTTTGTCTTTGTGATGTCTTTACAGAGCATGATCTCTTTAGCTTTATTCCAATTGATGGTGTGGTTGCACTCAATCATATATTGAAATAAACTACTTGCAGTATTCCCTGTTCTGACATTATATTTATGTTGTTTTAATTTTGTTTCGAGATCCTTGCCACTCTGTTCCACGTACTTTTCATTACACTGATTGCAAGGGATCTCATATATACAACCATTCTTCCGTAGAGGAGAATTCCTGATTAACATGTTCTTAAGTACATAGTTCTTAAAAATGACATTAACATTAAATGCTCTCAACAGCCCAGGCATGGCCATAAACTGGTTACAGTATGGTAAAACAAGGTTTTTCACATTAAAATCACTATTATGACCAGCTTCATAAATAGTTTTTCTTGCTTTACAGAAAGCTATGTCAATAAAATCACAAGGATATCTAAGACTTGTTGCAATCTCTCGGACCTTCTGGAGCTCAGCCTCGAGAAAGTCAGGGCAACTGACCCGCAGCACCCTTAAAACATGACGAAAATGCCATCATCTTCGTTTTCGGATGATGGTTTGAATAAAAATGTATATAGGAATCTACATTCGTAGACTTCCTGTACACAGAAAATTTAACACTTCTATCATTCCTCACAATCAAAACATCTGAAAACGCCAACTTATTATCTTCTACTGTTTCTAAGGTAAATTTTATAGGAGGTACTAGGGCATTTAATGCTGTTAGGAAGCTCTCTTCATCGTAGTCAACAGGCTAAGTACAAAATACATCATCAACGTACCTAACCCACAGGATACCTTTAGGAAGTATCCTTGGTAGGTACTAACTCCCGAAAAACTCCGTATAAAGATTAGTAAGTAATGGAGATAAAGGATTACCCATTGCCATGCGAAATTTTTGTTCATAAAACTTTTATCCAAATACAAACTTACAACCTCTAACACACAATTCTATAAGCTTAATACAGAAGGCCTGTCCAAAGAGAAAGTGTATTTTTTCATTCTTTCTTCATAAATTCAAGTAGTTCATCTACTGGTACTTTTGTAAACAATGCGCTGACGTCAAAACTGATTAACTTGAAATGTAGTTCATCTACTGGTACTTTTGTACACAATGCGCTGACGTCAAAACTGATTAACTTGAAATCATAATTAAAATTAAATCTTCTTAACCTATCCACATTATTTTTCACGGACACACCCGAAATGTTTCCAAGCATTCGAGACAACTCGTTAATTAACAAGCCACCTCGACAGTTTATAGGTAGAAGACTCTACAGAACTTGTAATGGGTCTAACAGGATTATTTTCCTTATGAGTTTTGATAATTTCATATAAATAAGGAAGAGATGGATTTACAGTAATGAACTTTTGTATTAATTCTTTGTGGTTTTTAAGCATACTCTTCATGTTTTTGTTGAATAAGCGTTAACATTATCTAAAGGCTTGTTTCTTGTTTCTGTGTAGGTTCCTTGATCTGAGAGTAACTCTAACATTTTATTATCATAGTCGACATTGTTCATGATGATCAATGTAAATCTTTATTGTTTTGTTTTGTTTTTTCTAGCTCTACAATATAAAATATATATAATTTTAGCCATAGATATATATATATATATATATATATATATATATATATATATATATATATATATATATATATATATATATATATATATATATATATATATATATATATATATATTCATGATGTTGCCTTTGTAATACATATATCCTCCTATAATTGTGACATGTTTATTTTTTTTATCATGTGTTATGTGTAATGATAATGATTGTTGAAGTGTCATATTTAGTTTGGCATCAGATCTCAAAAGAACTAATGATTAAATAACTTGATAGCGTAATTTAGAATTGTTAATACAGTTTTAATAGTAACGTAGTTTAGAATGAATAATATCTTTCTCGATAAAAGCATAGTATATGAACACGTGTGTGTCCAGCAAAGACTTGTTACATTTCAATTGTCATCAGTTGAGCTAAGAGAGAGCGCTTTGTTTTGGGTCGTGATGACAGGTTTGGATAACAAATACTGATTCGTCCCATACAGGCTCAAGACGAGCGATTTCACGTTGTTACATGCATTGTTCGAGTCACGTACGCCACTCTGAGAGAAAAAACATGTCTTGATCAGTTACGCCATGGTTTGTAAGATTGCATTCAAAACGTTTTGCTGGGATGATGTAACTTTCTTTCTAGAAGTTTCTCCATGATATCTCGCGCCCAAAATGCTTTAATGACGTCAACTCCCTGCTTCTAGAACTTTTGTATCTCTTACCCAAAATGCTTTAATGACATCATGTAATTGTTTCACGTGTTACTGGAATTCTAAAATTTGTTTCATTCTGATTTCTGAGACCGGTTGGTTTGGTTCCCTCTCTCTCTCTCTCGTTCTTAGAAAGAGATTACTTTTAATGTAGTGTTTTGTGGTCACTTATTAGCATTAACTTTTGAAATCTGAATTTAGCAAAGTTATTTAGTTTGTAACGGCGCCTGGTAAAAAAGTCTGTTTTGTGGTAACGCAGCTGCAGCAAGTGATTTACAGAGATTTTCACAAGTTTGTGTAAGGTAATGTGAATTTTACTTATTAATACCATGGTATTAATAAGTAAATTTTGACCGAGTGAAATCATTATTGATAAATCTTATGTGTATTTCTGTGTGTTTTTCTATTTGCAATCTTTATATTTTCACATTTTTATGTTTGTGATGTAACATTTATTTATGTAGCATTTTAAATATTTCTTGGTGATTTAACATTGCATACTTGATTTAATGTTTCGTTTATTAAGATTTTTTTTTTAAATCTTGAGTAATTCTTGGTAGTTTAAATTTTGCTTCATTAATTTAAATTCCTGATAAAGTTTTTGTGAATTAGTTTTGTCTCATAATTTAATTCAAGAATTAATTGAGTGTTGTGTTATTTCCAAGTAATAATAAATTTTTCAGTTTGTGAATTCTAATTATAAACTTTGAATTTAAAAATAAATTTTTGTATTTCATTTATTGATCACCAGCGAATAGGATTGATTGTGTGTGCATAAGGCAAAGTGATAAACATGTTTTGTTCTTTTAGTTTTGCTAAAGTGAATTAACACCAGGGAAACATTTAGAGTTTTTTTGATGGAGTGATGACCTCCTACTCTAGAATATTTCTAGTTTAATTTTTGATACCTCACACATATTCTGATAGACTTAGTTTGATTTTTCAAGTGATTGATAAATAAGTTTTTTCTTACAGGATCACTGTTACCTTTAGAGTACTCAGTCGTAATAATTAATGTTATGAGAGTTCAGGTATCTGGCTGAAGTGAGGTATATTGTTGAATCTTGAGATTAGTTGTGTAGTAACCAGGTACTTGATACGCATTGTGACATTATATTGTTTGGTGCCCAGAGACCCTGGAACAAAACAAAATATCACTCTGGTTTATGGTTTATACTGGTGGTGTTATTGATATATTTTGATAGGAGAGTGACCACATAGTTATTTTTTGCTCTGTATTGTGAATTATTTAGTTGAGTAACTTAGAGAAAATGGCTCTGTTTAATGTTCAGAAGTTTTTAGCAACTTCTTCCATCCAAGAGTTATCTGAATCCAACCTGACTAAGGCACAGCGGATTGCTTTAGCAGTGGCATGTGGGGGTAATGTGTCTAGTGGTATGATTAAGGCACAAATTAAATATATTGCAATCCAAGCATTGATGTACTCTGGTAAAATAGATGAAGAGTTAGGAGAAGTACAAGAGTTGTTGAATGCAGCTGAGGCAGAATTTACAGATAAACATGAGCAAAAGAAAGAGAAAAGTGATGCAGAAGCAGAGGTTAGACGTATAGAAGCAGAAGAAAATTTGATTAAGCTGAAGATGCAGGCTGAAAGAGAGAAAATACAGGCAGAAAGAGAAAGAGAAGATAGAGAGAAAAGAGAAAGAAAGGAAAGAGAAGAAGAAAAAGCAGCAGAAGAAGAAAGAGAAAGAGCAAGACATGAAAGGGAGATGGAGTTAATAAAAGCTCGATCCACATTACCTGTAACACCATCTAACCCTACTCAAGGTGATTCAAACCCTGTATTTGATGTAGTAAGAGTGCAGAAGTTAATTCCAAAGTTTACAGAAGAAGCTCCAGATGAGTTTTTGATCACTTTGAAAAAATGGCTTCAGGTATGGGATGGCCAGAGGATAAATGGTCGGTCTTGTTACAGAGTGTTCTCGTTGGTAAAGGAAGAAGTGCCTATTGAGCCTTATCAGCTGATCAGTGTAAAGAGTACAAGGTATTCAAACACAATGTGCTACAAGTTTACCTGATGACCCCTGAATATTATATGAAAGATTCAGATATTTGAGAAAGGATGACAAGATAACTTTCTTGGATTATGCCTACAAAGTAAGAAGATGTTTTAAACGATGGGTGGAAGCTGCAAATGTTAAATCTATGGGCGAACTTGAGGAGTTAGTAGTCCTAGAACAATATCTTAGAGGAATTCCTGAATACATAAGAGCCTATTTGAGAGAGAGAGAGAGGTTAAGAAACTTGACAAAGCTGCTACATTGAGTGAAGACTTTAACATAATTTCTAGCAAAAGAAATTATAATGTCAAGTACCAGAACCAACAATGCACAGGTTTCAGGTCTCATCCAAATTTCAGGAACATTACAACTGGAAATCCTTCTAGTGGCTATGCCAATACAAAGCCAGGTAACACCCCTCAACAATTGAATGTTAAATCCTCATCATCCAGTCTGTTCTCAAGACAGATACAGAAGACTAATGTTGTCTGCTACAAGTGTGGAAGAGTAGGGCACTACAGTCGAGATTGTTATCAGACACAACACCAGACCAAACCGGTTAGGTCAAGTGGTTAAAGGTAACCAGGTGAAGCAACTACAAAGAGCAGTGTGGGACGACTGAAACTAAACAAGCAGAGTGTTTAGCAACCAGTGGAAATGTAACTTTAAGCTGTGAGTGGCTGAGCAGCTTGGAGGCTTTTAAGCCATAAATCTATGAAGGTACGCTGACAACTCGAGGAGGAAGTGTGCAGGTACCAGTCAAGGTATTACGTGATATGTGGAGTAACCATAGTGTGGTAGTTCGTGGTGCTCACCCACAGTTGGAGAAGAATCTCACAGGAGATTCAGTTATTTTGAAGGGTATAGGAGGAGAAGAGGTAGCTCCTATAGGTCACTTGCATTTGTCCTGTGAATTGGTGACAGGAAATGTTGATTTTGCAGTAAAGGACTCACTAGCTGTTGAAGGTGTACATGTTTTACTGGGTAATGAAGTTGGTGGTGTGCCATTTGTTCCTTGTCCTATAGTGACATACAAACCGTTAAGGGTTAGTCCTACTGTAGATTTAGAGAAGAAAACTCCCACCTGTTTCCAGGTTGTGTACCTACCAGGAGTATGAAGAGAAGTATGTCTGCAAGTGAAGAAACTGAGGATTTACCTGCACCAGAAGAATCAAGTGAAGGATCTTTAAGCTTAGAAGAGCTGTTCCAGGAAAGTGAAGTTTCCCCTAGTGTTAGTAATGAAGAGATTTCCCAAGAAGAAGAGGATCCTGTTGTTATTAAAGAGACTCCGAGTAGTCAAAGTGTTCCTGAAGATAGTAGTGAAACTACAGAAGCAGAGTTAGCAGATATTGAGAATTCAGCCCTTGAAATTGGTCAAGTGACTAGAGAGAAGCTAATGAAACTGCAGAAGAGGGATACAACGTTGGATGATTTGTTCTTCAGAGTTGTTGATCAAGAAGAGATGCAACAAACCTCCACCTGTTATTATCTAAAGGAAGGATTGCTAATGAGGAAGCATCGACCTGCAGATATACCAGGAAATGCTGAATGGGGTGAATATCATCAAATTTTGATTCCATATCTATTGAGGAAACAAGTTGTAGCAGTAGCGCATGAGTCTGGATATATGGGAATCAGGAAGGCTGTTGAGAAGATTATCAAGTATTTTTTCTGGCCTGGACTTCACAAGGATGTTAGCAGATTTTGCAGAGTGTGTCACACATGCCAGATAGCTGGAAAACCGAATGAAACCATTCAGAAAGCCCCCCTACAACCCACAGAAGTTAGAGGAGAACCCTTTAGCAAGGTAATTATAGATGTGGTTGGGCCACATTCGAAAACAAAGAAAGGAAATGAATATCTGTTAACATTAATGTGTCCAGTGACTAGGTATCCTGAGGCAATTCCTGTAAGAAGTATAAGTGCAAAGGTAATTGCTGAGAAGTTGGTGGAGTTTTTCTCCAAGTTTGGAATACCAGAAGTTGTGCAAAGTGATAGAGGAACGAACTTCACTTCAAAATTATTCCAGGATGTGATGAACTTGGTAGGAGTAAAACAACAGTTATCAACTGCTTATCATCCAGAGACTCAAAGAGACTTAGAAAGGTTCCACCAGACATTGAAAAGTATGTTAACCAAGTATTGTAATGAATCAGGAAGAGAATTGGATACTGGTTTACCCTTGATGTTATTTGAAGTTAGGAATGCTTATCAAGAAAGTATGGGATGTTCACCAAATGAAATTATTTTTGGTCGAGACATTAGAGGTCCATTGAAGATTCTTGCAGAGAATTGGGAAGAAAATCAAGAGGAAATCCAAGGAGAATATGTGAAGAACTTGAGGGAAAGGTTAAGAGAAATTAGAAAATTCTCTTTAGAAAATTTGAAAATAAGTCAAGAGAAAATGAAAAGAAAATATGATGCTAAGACTAAGCTAAGAAATTTTAGTATTGGACAGTAAGTTCTCGTGTTCTTACCAGTGAAAAGATTTCCCCTTACCAATAAGTTTCAAGGTCCTTATAGGATAATAGAGAAGTTAAGTGATCGAACTTATGTGATTGAAACACCAGCTAGAAGGAAACGACAGAGGAAAATACATGTGAATCTTTTGAAACCTTACTTCTCAGAGACTAAAACTGAAACTGTCAATAACACAGACAACTTCATCTACAGAGGATGATGATGGCTACGAATTGGGAGCTGAAAACAAGATGAACAATTCTTCAACATTAGAAAATTTGTAAGATAAACTAAAACATCTGAGTGCTGAGCAAAGTAGTGAATTAAGTGAAGTGATTCAAAGTTTCCCTGAAATTTTTGCAGATGTACCTAGGCGTACCAATCTGACAAAGCATGAGATAAAGATCAGAGAAGATGGAAAACCTTTTAAAATGAGAGCTTATCGCTTATCACCTTTTCATCGAGATTTTTTGGAGAAAGAAGTTGAATATTTGTTGCAGCATGGATTAGCAGAACCCGGTTCAAGTCATTATAATTCTCCTTGTGTGTTAGTGAAGAAACCAGATGGCTCGTTTAGGATGTGTACTGATTATAGGAAACTGAATTCCATCAATGTGGCTGACAATTATCCCTCGCCTCTTATTGATCAATTACTTGATAATATTGGGCAAGCCAAATTTGTTTCCAAGATAGACTTGTTGAATGGATATTATCAAATTCCCTTAGATAAGAATGCTAAGTTGCTGTCAGCTTTCATTACTCCTTTTGGACTGTATCAATACACTGTTTTGCCGTTTGGTCTGATGAATGCACCTGCAACATTCCAGCAAGTGATGGATCAACTACTAGGATCAATAGAAGGAGTGGGTGTATACCTTGATGACATTGTGATTTATTCTAATACATGGGAAGAACATCTGAAGATATTAAGGAAAGTGTTTAAGAAACTACGGGAAGCAGGACTAACAATCAACTTACAAAAAAGTGAGTTTGGAAAGGCAACTGTACAGTATCTAGGATTTGAAGTTGGAAAAGGCCTTCTCGCTCCTATTGATGCTAATGTAGAAGGTATCCGTAAGGCTACACCCACCCCCTACCAGGAAACAACTACAAAGATTTTTGGGCATGGCTGGATTTTATTGCCGATTCTGTCCAAATTTCTCAGCCATAGTAGCTCCCTTAACTGACTTAACCAGTCCTAAAAGAAAGTTTGTTTGGACTCCAGAATGTCAAGAATCATTTAAGAACGTTAAAGCCATATTAAGTTCAAGACCAGTGCTTCAACCAGACTTCAGTAAAAGATTTGTGATACAAGTTGATGCATCCGACTTGGAAAACCTAGCTGTTCTTTTCAAGAAGATGACAACAGAATCTTCCATCCAGTATGTTTCATGTCTTCAAAGTTGAAAAACACCAGAAAACTTACTCAACAATCGAAATAGAAACATTAGTATTAATCACAGCATTGAAAAAGTTTGAAGTGTATGTGAACTAACCAAGGAATGAAGAAATTTTAGTGTTGTCGGATCACAACCCAATCTCATTCATCAATAAGATGAAAAATAATAATATGAGACTGACCAGGTGGTCTTTATGCCTGCAACTGTATAATGTAACTTGTTAAACACATTTCAGGAAAAGATAATGTCATAGCAGATTATTTATCCCATTGTGAGAAAATTGTTGATTTCAAACCTGGGTTTAAGTAATCTTCTGGGGAGGAATTTCATGATGTTGCCTTTGTCTTGTCATATATCCTCCTATAATTTTGACATGTATTTACTTTTTTTATCATGTGTTATGATTTAATGATAATGATTGTTGAAGTGTCATATTTAGTTTGGCATCAGATCTCAAAAGAACTAATGATTAAATAACTTGATAGCGTAATTTAGAATTGTTAATACAATTTTAATAGTAACGTAGTTTAAAATGAATAATATCTTTCTCAATAAAAGCGTGGTATATGAACACGTGTTTGTCCAGCAAAGCGTTGTTTCATTTCAATTGTCGTCAGTTGAGATAAGAGAGAGCACTTTGGTTTGGGTCGTGATGACAGGCTTGGATAACAAATACCGATCCGTCCCATACAGGCTCAAGACGAGTGATTTCGTATTGTTACATGCGTTGTTCGAGTCACATACGCCACTCTGAGAGAAAAAATACGTGTCTTGATCAGTTACGCCATATTTTGTAAGATTGCATTCAAAACGTTTTGCTGGGATGACGTAACTTTCTTTCTAGAAGTTTCTCCATGATATCTCACACCCAAAATGCTTTAATGACATCATGTAATTAAAAATATTTTTCACTGGTAATCTTGTTACTGGAATTCTAAAATTTATTTCATTCTGATTTCTGAGACCAGTTGTGTTTGGTGAGAATCTCTCTCTCTCGTTCTTAGAAAGAGATTACTTTTAACGTAGTGTTTTGTGGTCACGTATTAGCATTAACTTTTGAGACCTGAATTTAACAAAGTTATTTAGTTTGTAACGGCGCCTAGTAAAAAAGTGTGTTTTGTGGTAACGCAACTGCAGCAAGTGATTTACAGAGGTTTTCACAAGTTTTTATAAGGTAACATGAATTTTACTTATTAATACCATGGTATGATAAGTTAGGAAATTTTGACCAAGTGAAATCATTATTGATAAATCTTATGTGTATTTTTGTGTGTTTTTCTATTTACAATCTTTATATTTTCACATTTTTTATGTTTGTGATGTAACATTTATTCATGTAGCATTTTAAATATTTCGTGGCAATTTAACATTGCATACTTGATTTAATGTTTCGTTTGTTAAGATTTTCTTTTTAAATCTTGAGTAATTCTTGATAGTTTAAATTTTGCTTGATTAATTTAAATTCCTGGTAAGTTTTTGTGAATTAGTTTTGTCTCATAATTTAATTCAAGAATTAATTGAGTGTTGTGTTATTTCCAAGTAATAATAAATTTTTCAGTTTGTGAATTCTAATTATAAACTTTGAATTTAAGAATAAATTTTTGTATTTAACGTTTTTAGAAAAAGTTTTTCATTTATTGATCACCAGTGAATAGGATTGATTGCGTTTGCGTAAGGCAAAGTGATAAACATGTTTTGTTCTTTTAGTTTTGCTAAAGTGAATTAAGACCAGGGAAACAGTTAGAGTTTTTTTGATGGAGTGATGACCTTCTACTCTAGAATATTTCTAGTTTAATTTTTGATACCTCACACATATTCTGATAGACTTAGTTTGATTTTTCAAGTGATTGATAAATAAGTTTTTTCTTACAGGATCACTGTTACCTTTAGAGTACTCAGTCGTAATAATTAATGTTATGAGAGTTCAGGTATCTGGCTGAAGTGAGGTATATTGTTGAATCTTGAGATTAGTTGTGTAGTAACCAGGTACTTGATACGCATCGTGACAATTGTAACGGTCCTTTTCCTCCGTTACTAAAAATTAAATAACTCTTATCAAACTCTGTTCACAACCACAAGCTAAGTCCACAGTCAGTGGAATAGCTCTCAAACAATATTAATAGTGCAAAAATCAATTCATGGGGAAAACGAAACACCACAAAAACACTTAAATTTAATACAAAAATATGCAGATAGAAGTTATTCCTGAACCTCAGAATACAATTATTAATGAACACCAATCAACCTGAAAGATTTATAAACCAACACACTTACCCAATTAAGACAGAAAAAAGCAAAGATACATCCACAAAGATAAGGGGGTTCAGATAGGAGAAGGTATTCGGAAAGTAAGAACAACCTATCAATTACAAACTAATTAATCTGGTGATAATTTCCCTCCTCCGAAACACTGGAGCAGTGGCCGTGATCTCCTTAATCATATATTGCTGTCCTCTGTAACACTGGAGTTATAGCCGTGATCTTTTCAGATACTTATATGTCTCGTCCAGAGACAAAAGTGAGGGGTGAAGTGGTGAAGGCAAATGAATATAATTATGGTACTCGATAGGACCCATCCAACAGCGATCCTACGTCCACAAGGATGATTCTCCAGGAAACCAGGGACGTCCAAATGAGACCAATCAAAGATTGCCTGACTAATCCCAAAAAATATCATTCACTTATA
Source organism: Macrobrachium rosenbergii (assembly GCF_040412425.1). NCBI lineage: Eukaryota > Metazoa > Arthropoda > Malacostraca > Decapoda > Palaemonidae > Macrobrachium > Macrobrachium rosenbergii. The sequence continues at coordinate 79,501,055 of NC_089752.1, read as the reverse complement.
CCTTGGCTAAGAGAGCCCCTCGACATTTACTGAGCCGAGGGTGAGGCTGGATGAAGTGTAATCCTTTAAATAATAGTACATCCAAGCAGGCGTTAGGTAGTAAAATCAGCAGTCACCAGGAGTAATAAGGCTCAGAGATCAACTGACTCCTTCAGTCGAAAGAATCTCCGACACCAGCCATGGTGACAGCACCACTCGCTCACAAAATATGAAAAAAGACAGAATGGTCATTAGTGACAATTACTAAACAGACAAACCACCGGGGAGGAGGAAAACAAACTAAATGGATAATAATACAGTTCATATGCTTTACAAAAACTAGAATAAAATGACTAATTATAAAATAACACAACAAAGTGACACCTCCTCTCCCAAAAAAAAAAAAAATATACATATATATATATATTTTTTTACAGTAAATAACTTGGAATATTTAAAAAAAAAAAAACTAAATAGTCATTGAAAAGACCGACAAGCCAAACACAAGGTTTTATGCAACCCTGTAAGGAAAAAACAAAGGTATGAATTTGCAAAAAAAAATAAAACTTACAAAACCTGATATCCAACAGGAGGGGTGGCAAAGGAACAAGGATGCAGCTCACAAAGGTATCTAAATTAAAATATCATTAATACAATGGAAAATCTATAACACAGAAAACCTCAAAAACCATTGCTAAATATATTATTTTAAACCCAAGAGCTTCAAAACTCTCACATAAGTATACGCATAATTAAGAGCTACAATGCTCTAATCCGGACTCCATATAGCCTAACTGTTCATAGGTCATAATTTACACACTCAACGTTGTTTCACTTTGTTTCACATCGCTCATTGCAACAATGTTCAGCGAACAATAGTCCTGATAACACAGTGACAACACTATATCACTATAAAAGTGTCCTACCGAATACATACACTAACACTGGACAACACAGAAAAAAACCAACACAGTTTTCCCCTGTGCAATCCTAACACACAAAATTTCGTGAAGCGTAATTATGCCTGAAAACCAAGAATGCCCGGATTAGTAGCTGTCCGCTAACAATGTAAATTCTCCGATTAATATCTTAATCACCAAATTAATCACCTCAGCGTATTATACCATGTGCCAAAGACCAACAAATACCAACATCATTGTATACCAACATCATTATATCATACTTTTCAGTAACAATTTTACGATATTACCCATTTGTTTCTTACAACACTCATTCCATAACACATTAGAAGTACTTCACCAACCTTCATTACAATAAACATTGTCAAAATATAAACACTGAGTAGCACCTTCTACCTTTATCTAAGACCTCAATATTAAACTAATCTTAATTTTATAGCCCAAGGCATTTAGAGAACTCCTGTAAAGGAAAATTATAATTAATACATATTTGTTATACACTCATCTACTCTTACAATACAAACCTAAGCACCTACTTCAACAGTACACACACCGTAACTAGAACGATACAGATACTACCTTAATATCCGCATAGCCCTCTGCAAGAATCTTCCCTACTCAACGCTGCGAGAGAGAACATCGGCCACAACGTTGTCTTTTTCCCGGGACATGAGTGAATTCTAGATTCCACTCCTGTAACATGAGGCTCCAACGCATCAGACGTTGGTTTTTATTTTTGTATCTATTGATGAAGGTCAGGGGTTATGGTCAGTCATAATCTTTATTGGAGTTCCTGTGGAAGAAAGATAAATGGAAAAATTATTAATAGCCAGAATGAGTGCGAGTGTCTCCTTCTCGACCGTCGAATATTTTCGTTGAGCGGAATTCAATTTCTTTGAGAAAGAACGCGACCGGGTGAGAAAACGCCTTGCTCGTCGTTCTGTAATAAGACCGCTCCGACACCGACATCACTTGCGTCAGTGGCAAGCGAAAAGGCAGGTCGAAATCCGGAGCCCTTAAAACAGGGAAACTAAGAAGTACACCTTTTAAACACTCAAATGCCCTTTGCGTTTCAGGAGTCAATTAAAGGAACAGTTTTCTTCAGCAAATTAGTTAGCTGATCAGCAATGTCAGAAAAATTCCTTACAATTTTGCGATAATAACCAACTAGACCCAGGAATTTTCTGACATCTTTTCGACACTTTGGTATAGATATTTTTCAATTTTCTCAATTGGCTTGTTTAGGTGCCACCTTACCGTCACCAACCTCATGCCCTAAATAGATTACCTTCGCTTTGACAAACTCACTTTTTTCAAATTAATTACTAACCCAGCCTTTTTAAAACCTCAAATAAAGCCCTAATATTTTTCAGATGCGTTTCCCAGTCATCGCTATAAATTACGATATCATCAATATACACAACGCAACCTTCTAAACCATACACCAATGTGTTCATTAAACGTTGAAACGTAGCCGCAGCGTTTTTCATACCGAACGGCATTACACGGCATTGAAATAACCCTTGTGGAGTCACAAAAAGCAGATAAAGCCCTGGCCCGTTTTGATAAAGGAACTTGCCAATACCCTTTTAGCAAGTCAAATTTACTGATAAACTTTGATTTTCCCATGCGATCGATACAATCTTCAATCCGAGGCAAGGGATAACAATCTGTCTGCGTGACTTCGTTAACTTTCCTATAATCGAAGCACAAACGAAAATCACCATCAGGCTTTTCACCAACACTACCGGAGAGGACCATGGGCTTTTACTGGGCTCTATTAAACCATGCTTTAACATATAGTCAATTTCTTTGGCTACTACCTTAGCTTTAAAGGGTTTAACCTATAAGGGGGACTGTTTTATGGGGTGGCATTCCCAACCTCCACGTCATGTTCCAAAATAGACGTACGACCTGGTACCTCTGAAAACAATTCTTTATAACCCATAACCAGTTTTCTTAAAGACCTTCGTTTCTCGCTACTGAGATGGGAGACTAAACCATCAAAGTTCTCCAAATAATTCTTATTACTAGACAAGCAAATTTCATTATCATAATTATCATTATTAAAACCCTCTGAAAAGGAATAAAGATTATTATTATGTGAAACATCATCCGTAATAGCTGCTATCGGAATAACTTTCTCTCTTTCCTTATATGCTTTTAACATGTTAACATGACACAATTGGAAAGGCTTCCTTCTTTCCGGAGTTTCAACCAAATAATTTACCTCACTAATTTTTTCAAAATTTTCCATGGTCCAGAAAAGAAGCTTTCAAAGAATTACCCGGCAACGGCAAAAAGTACCAAAACCCTATCGCCTACTGCGAAATTACGCACTTTAGCCTTTCTATCAAAAAAGTATTTCATCCTTCTTTGACTAGACAATAAATTTTCTCTGGCAAATTTCCAAGCCTTCGACAATTTGTCACCCAAGTTTGTCACATAATCTAACAAGCTGATGTCGGGATATCACCTTCCCACGATTCTCTTACCACATCAAGAGGACCACGCACACAATGTCCAAAGACCAAATCAAAGGTGACAAACCTAAGGACTGACTTGGAGCACTGACCGAAAGGCAAATAATAAATAAGGCAATTCCTTGTCCCAATCGGACCCATGAGTTAAACAATATTTCTTTATCATTGACTTCAGGGTCTGATGGAACCTCTCCAGAGCACCCTGACTTTCTGGATGATATGGGGAAGAAGTCACATGTCTAATGCCCAATTCATTCATCTTACCTTTGAAATATTTACTAACAAAATTAGTCCCACAGTCTGACTGGACGACCTTGGGCATCCCAAACCTAGTAAAAAAAGTTGGTTAGTACTTCTACAATTTTTTCACTCTTAATGGTACGGAGGAATAGCTTCAGGATAGCGAGACATTTTATCCATTATAGTGAAAATATATTCATTCCCACTACGAGTCCTCGGTAACGGACCAACTACATCGATAATGACCTCTTTGAAAGGCTCGGAAACCACAGGGATGGGACACAAAGGAGCTTTAGGAACAGGTTGATTCGACTTACCGACTTTCTGACACACATCGCAACTATTAACAAACTTCTTAACGTCTGCTTTCAACTTGGGCCAGAAATAGTTGGCGAAGAGTTTGCTAGTCGTCTTATAAACACCAAAATGTCCAGCCAAACCACTTTCATGAGCCAACGACATCAAACCATTTCTGTAAATATAAGGAACCATTATTTGTCTTAATATTTCATGTTCCGAGTTACCAGCCTCCATCGGCCTACTCACCCTGTACAAAATATTCTTAATAATTCTAAATTTAGGTACAGTCAAGTCGATTCTTCGCCCGACTCAATGGGTAGGTCGCGAAATTCCTTTTTCTGGGCTTTAACAAGTTCTTCCACAGTCCAATTCGGATGATCTCTCAAAATATTAATATCTCCTACAATACTACTACTATTTTCCAAACTACTCAAGTCTACATCAGTTGCAACGTCAACAACTCTAGCACTAGAACGCGTAACTACTGCTACTTCTGGATTGATCAAAATTGGACAAGTCTTATTCTTAAAAGCCACGTCATTCCCCAAAACAATATCAACCCCTTTGACCGGAAACTTATTTACTACTGCCAACTTCAAAACTCCTGAAAAAGAAGGACATTTCAAATTAAAATTTCCGATGGGGTAAGACTCGACTGAATCAGGAAAACCAGACAGCAAAACAAACTCTTTATAATCAAAGTCAAAATCTTTAGGTAACGCGTCCCGTAAGATCCTTACTTCCTTTTCAATGGGCGAATTGACCGACGACACTTTCCCAGTAGACAAATACCTCTCAAAACAGCCTGTTAGTCATTGGTCACTGGGTTTGGTCGGAACAGGATCGCTGTCTTTTCTGCCGACTCCCATCACCGGTCTTCCTCTAGCCTGCAAGGATTTTTTAAAAGCAAAGCAAGAACTCTTCAAATGCCCTTTCTTATTACAATAAAAACACGTAACCTTCTTTTTCCACTCTGGATCATGGGAACCATAACCTCTTTTATCATTATTAACAGAAAAACGTTTAACATTATTAACAGATTCCTGTACCGTAAAATTATTATTATTATGATTAGGCCGCATAAACGTCTTACTCTTATTATAACCACCTCGACCTGTCCTATCCCATTTCGGTTTACACTTGTCCCTGATGCTCCTAACTCACTCTTGTGTGACAAATAATATTCATCGCTAGCAATAGCGGCTTCCTGTAAATTGTCGATTTTCAGTTCTTCGAGGTGAACTTTTAACTTATCTGAAACACACCTCTTGAATTCTTCTACATATAACAATTCTTTTAATTTTTCCATGTCATCCACCTCTTTCGATTTAAACCAATCTTCCATAAATTGTCTTTTTTCCCTAGCGAACTCTACAAAGGTTTGGTCACTACACTTTTGCAGATTTCTGAACCTTTGCCTGTAGGCTTCCGGAACCAACTCGTAAGCTTTCAACACAATAGCCTTAACATTTTCGTAATCTGAGGACAAAGTTTCATCCAAAGTTACATAAACCTTTTGAGCCCTTCCTACAAGTTTACTCTGTATGAGAGTGGTCCAGTATTCCTGGGGCCACTGCAATTTGGCCGCAATTCTCTCAAATGAGACGAAAAATTCCGCAACATTGTTCTCTTGAAACATGGCACAAACTTAAGGGCCTGCCCCAAATTAATGGCAGGCGTTACCAAACTACCCCGGGAGGCAGGAGGAGAAGAGGGAGCTGCATTTCGCATTTCTCTCTCAAACATTCTTTTTCTCTCTCTCTCCTCAGCCCTAAATTTCTCTAAATTAAATTCTAAAGTTTTCAGTTCTATCTGTTTAGTCAATACCTCCTGACACCTCAGTCTTCGGTGTTATTACCTCACCCTTTTTAACCATACTGACATAATCATAAACCTGGATTAACAATAGGCCTTTCCTAATAGACACATCATACTCCAACTCCAAATTTTGAGCTACTTGCTCCAATTCACTTCTATCAAGCTCCATAAGCCTTGCTTGCCACCCCTCTCCAGACAGGAGATCTAACAACACTAACTGTCGACATTTTTTGACTAAAACTAAATATCAACAAGCAACAAACTCAACTGTGACCCGAGGAGGTGTAAAAATGTTGTTCAAAGAAAATCTACAAGCCCCAGAATTAATTTTGCACTGAGTGAACAGACAGGAATTAAGTATTTTTACTTATTTATTTATTTATGTTTATGTATTATCAGTGCTAATTGGTACTTATGATAAAGGTCATTATTTATGTTAATTGACGCTAATTGTAATAATTTGTAACGTGTCCTTTTCCTCCGTTACTAAAAATTAAATAACTCTTTATCAAACTCTGTTCACAACCACAAGCTAAGTCCACAGTCAGTGGAATAGCTCTCAAACAATATTAATAGTGCAAAAATCAATTCATGGGGGAAAACGAAACACCACAAAAACACTTAAATTTAATACAAAAATATGCAGATAGAAGTTATTCCTGAACCTCGGAATACAATTATTAATGAACACCAATCAACCTGAAAGATTTATAAACCAACACACTTACCCAATTAAGACAGAAAAAAGCAAAGATACATCCACAAAGAGAAGGGGGTTCAGATAGGAGAAGGTATTCGGAAAGTAAGAACAACCTATCAATTACAAACTAATTAATCTAGTGATAATTTCCCTCCTCCGAAACACTGGAGCAGTGGCCGTGATCTCCTTAATCATATATTGCTGTCCACCGTAACACTGGAGTTATAGCCGTGATCTTTTCAGATACTTATATGTCTCTGCGTCCAGAGACAAAAGTGAGGGTGAAGTGGTGAAGGCAAATGAATATAATTATGGTACTCGATAGGACCCATCCAACAGCGATCCTACGTCCACAAGGATGATCCTCCAGGAAACTCAGGGACGTCCAAATGAGACCAATCAAAGATTGCCTGACTAATCCAAAAATATCATTCACTTATACCTTGGCTAAGCGAGAGCCCTCGACATTTACTGAGCCGAGGGTGAGGCTGGATGAAGTGTAATCCTTTAAATAATAGTACATCCAAGCAGGCGTTAGGTAGCAAAATCAGCAGTCACCAGGAGTAATAAGGCTCAGAGATCAACTGACTCCTTCAGTCGAAAGAATCTCCGACACCGCCATGGTGACAGCACCACTCGGTCACAAAAATATGAAAAGACAGAATGGTCATTAGTGACAATTACTAAACAGACAAACCACCGGGGAGGAGGAAAACAAACTAAATGGATAATAATACAGTTCATAATATATATATATAAATTTACAAAAATCTAGAATAAAATCAGCAAATTCCCTCTCCTTTGTTGACTAATTATAAAATAACACAACAAAGACTTTATTTTGCAGATTTAACGAAAGTGACTCGGCAAAGGCTACGATCATGAAATGGAGTGAATTCCACCCCCTATAAATGGTTATCATTTCTAGAGGAAATTCTGATTCACAAATATTCAGACTACTAATTCTAGACCAGCCAATACTAGTAACTAACAACTTGGTCGCCAAGCAAAGGGAAAAGGTCATGATGATTCTAGACCACAATAAATGTCAATAGCATGTAAAGAATAAACACCACTTCCCAAAATATTCATCCTCACAAGATGAACCCAGAATTCGTGTTGAAAGAAACATATCATATATTAAAACCTGAAATGGTGTTAGATAACATTCATATTCAAAACCGAAAAATGCACAATGGAAAGTGGAACAGGACAATGCATAATGGAGACACTGAGGATTTCACTGCAGCACTACTAGGTCTTTCCCCAAAATGTCTGGAAAAGATATGTGTTCATGAGTTAAGGTACTCACTTTCTATGGTGACAAGCAACAGATTTTCCAGTGGCGATCTTCCAACACTTCACCACTAACCAAAACAGACCCAGTCTCAAAATGAAGTCCCCCTGCAAGAGTCTATCCTCCTGATAATATACCATTCGCAAGTGCAACACACATATGCACTCACTTAATCCACTTCTTCCGGAAATGTGGCGATCCCGGTTCAGTGTCCGATCACGTTGTCTCCATAGACTTAAATCATGATCAAATAGCTCTCTGTATCCAACTGTGCAAACCCCCAGTGTTGAGACAAACACACCTGCAGTGGACGTATCACTAACAGGCCACCGCATAGTTCATCCAAAGTCATACCAGACTTATTATATATACATATTTACATATAATATATATATATATATATATATATATATATATATATATATATATTAATTTATATATATATATATACAGTATATATATATATATATATATATATATATATATATATATATATATATATATATATATATATATATATATATATATCTTATTTATATATATATATATATATATATTTATATATATATATATATATATATATATATATATATATATATATATATATATATATATATATATATATATATATATATATATATATATATATATATATATATATATATATATATATATAGCACATATATATATATATATATATATATATATATATATATATATATATATATATATATATATATATATATATATATATAGTATATATATATATATATATATATATATTTATATATATATATATATATATATATATTTATATATATATATATATATATTTAGCAGGTGTTTCAAAATTAGAGACCCCTCCACAAAACAAATCAGAAAGATATGAAGTTTTCTTATATAGCCTATCTCCAAGTACATTATTTTAAGAATCTATTAAGCTATTTTTCATTTTACATTTCTGTATTTTCAGACTGAGTGACGGAGCTAGATACAGCCATGGCTAACGACTCGGAGGAAATCTGATGGATTGACTGAATCTGGGCTATAACCTTCAGAGAGGCCAGGGATGCTGGTGCATCCTTTATTTCATGTTCCTGGATAGCTAAATACATTAAAAGAGATGAATCCTTTATTAAAAGAAACTGGAACAAAAATCCACATGTCTGTCATCATGAAAAGAGTGAGAATCTTGGAAGGCCTGAAGTCCTTTCTCAGGAGTCAAAAGACATCATAACTGAGGCAGTGAGCAGACCAAGAAAGTCTTTATGTAAATTAGCGCTTGAACTAGAAACAAAAAGAGGAATTTTTTTTTTATATGCTGTACATGGTGAGTTGAAAAAATATGGTATCAAGTCATTTCATGTTATTAGCAAGCCCAACATCACTCAGCAACAGAGAGAAGACCGTGCATGGTTTTGTGGTTCATTTCTTAAAGATAGAGATGAAGCTGACTTTCTCCATGTTGCCGCATCAGATGAATTCTTCATTTACACAGTCAGGAAGACAAATCATAAAAATGACATCGTTCGGGCTACAAAGTTGGATGATATCAGCGATGATGGGTGCTATCGCCAAGTTGTGAAATTTCCTGAATGTTTGGGAATTTTTCTCTGTTTCACAGCCAACGGTTAATGCGGATCATCAAAGAAAAAGGACAGCCATGGAATGGCAAATATTTCAGAGAAACTGTGCTTACTGGTGGAGTACTTCCTTTCCTCAAAGATCCTGAAAATATGTTATCTGTTGAAGAAGTCACATTTTTGCATGATAAGGCACCATGTTTCAAGGCTCTTCAGACACAGGAGCTGCTTTGAAACAGTGGCATCGATTTCTTCTCGTCAAGTGAATTTCCAGGAAGCTTCCCTGACCTTAATGTGTGTGAAAACATTGGTAGTATCTTAAAGGATCGTGTTGAAGCGTGCACAGTAAACTATGATGGTGTACCAAGCCTCGACGACCTGCTAAGAGAGGTGGCTGAAGTGCTCAGGGAAATGGAGTTTGAGTCTCAGCTTTTTTGCAATTTGCTGAAATCATACCTCTCAAGAATGCTGGCTGTGGTACAGGCAGATGGAGGCCACACAAAATATTAAATACTCAGAGAGAAACTTAAATAAATACCTGTTCTGAATCACTTTTGTTTTTGTCCATATCAATTTTAGTTTATGCTGTAGAGGGGGGGGGGGTTCTAATTTCGAAGCACCCTGCATATATATATTTTTTCATTTACATATTTGTGTGTGCAGATAGGCGGGTTTGTGTGCTTGTTTATATGTTTCTATGTCTGTGTGTTGAAACTTATCTATTTTTGCATTTACGAGGTCTATCACAAAAGAAAATATTTAATGAATCAACTTTAGTTCATTCAAGTTTCCCTGGAGTCCCTCTGAAACATTTTATGCTCCCTCAGTCTCAGTGAACTTAAAAAGGGCTGATATTTACGATCGAAGCAAATTACTTATCACCTGGTGTTGAGAGCAAGTCTTTAGGAGAATTTTTAGCCCCTGTTTTATGTGTTCATTAGAGAGTTAATGAGTTTATTCTCACTACTTCTTTGACGGTCTAATTGTCATGCCCATAATTTATCCAATTCTTTCATCGTATTAATTATGTATTTAATTATTTATCTTTTTCTGTA
>NC_089752.1:79445680-79485680 GCF_040412425.1 Macrobrachium rosenbergii | reverse complement strand
AGGGTAAAATTCCAATAGTAATTTAGATAAACGGTTTCTCAAGGAAACTTAACAAACAAGCATTTAGTGCCATTCGTGAGCACTGCCATCAGCATGACCATCTTCTGAGTATAGATTCTTTTTCTATATTAGCCAGTCGTTCTAGTGATCTGGAGCTAACCACAATTGAAACATTATATACCATCAAAGAAAAACCATCACTCTGTAATAATGAACGGTCAGTTGAGTTGCTTTGTTTTTAATTCTGTGTCTATCTTCTGTAACTATCTTTGTATTTGTCTTTATTCCTCTGTTGACTCTTGCTTTTATAGGTTAAACGTAAAGTTCAATTTTAATTCTTGGTAGTTAGTTCTGATGTTTAATTTTATTTAATTTTAATGAGTTTTTTTTCTTTCATTGTATTTATTTGTTATTTTAGATGCCTGATGATGGGGTGTGTTAGAACCTCGAAACTAGTCATAAATAAAGAATGTTTCCTCAAGTACTGGTCTACCTATTCCTTATTCGACTCCACTTTCCACGGAATTCTTCTGTTGCATCTGTATATATATATATATATATATATATATATATATATATATATATATATATATATATATATATATATATATATATATATATATATATATATATATATATATACATACATACATACATACATACGTACATACATACATATATGATTATAATCACTTTAACGTGTGATTCGTTTATCAAACATCACCACAGGTGAAAAAATGAAAGAAACAACTTGGTAATAAAGAACTGAAACCGGTCAACCTACACCCAGTCTTTCATTTCTTTATGTATATGTATATATGTATATATATATATATATATATATATATATATATATATATATATATATATATATATATATATATATATATATATATATATATATATAATATATATATATAGATATATATATATATATATATATATATATATATATATATATATATATATATATATATATATATATATATATATATATATATATATATATATATATATATATATATATATATATATATATATATATATATATATATATATATATATATATATATATATATATATATATATATATATATATATATATATATATATATATATATATATATATATATATATATATATATATATATATATATATATATATATATATATATATATATATATATATATATATATATATATATATATATATATATATATATATATATATATATATATATATATATATATAATCAGAAAGCTACAGACGTCCTTTAATATCCAATTCACTCTACCTTGAAGTAATATATTTTCATATATGTTACCGAAGGAAATTTTAGTTGATAATAAGTCCACCCATTTCCGTGATGTCGAACCAGCGACGGACGAGGAATCAGGACTACAGTGACACACTAACCAGTCGGCCACAAGAGAGGGTATAAGTGAATACCATCTCCCATCAACCCACCCGTCGAACTCAGGTGTTTTGTGTTTGGAGACGATATCCACCCACCTCTGCCATGTTGACCGTGTAAGCGTTTGTAATGGCGTAGCCATATTATGACTATTTATCACATCACCGTGATTCATATACAATCAGAAAGCTACCGACGTCCTTTAATATCAATTCACTCTACCTCCCAAGTAATATATTTTCATATATGTTACCGAAGGGGAATTTTTTGTTGATAAAAGTCCACCGTCCCGTGGGTCGAACCAGCGACGGACGAGGAATCAGGACTACAGTGACACACTAACCAGTCGGCCACAAGAGAGGGTATAAGTGAATACCATCTCCCATCAACCCACCCGTCGAACTCAGGTGTTTTGTGTTTGGAGACGATATCCACCCACCTCTGCCATGTTGACCGTGTAGTGCGTTTGTAAAATTAGCCATATTATGTCTATTTATCACATCACCGTGATTCATATACAATCAGAAAGCTACAGACGTCCTTTAATATCCAATTCACTCTACCTCGGAAGTAATATATTTTCATATATGTTACCAAGGGAATTTTTAGTTGATAATAAGTCCACCGTCCCGTGGGGTCGAACCAGCGACGGACGAGGAATCAGGACTACAGTGACACACTAACCAGTCGGCCACAAGAGGGGTATAAGTGAATACCATCTCCCATCAACCCCACCCGTCGAACTCAGGTGTTTTGTGTTTGGAGACGATATCCACCCACCTCTGCCATGTTGACCGTGTAGTGCGTTTGTCGCAGGGAATTCAGCCATATTATGACTATTTATCACATCACCGTGATTCATATACAATCAGAAAGCTACAGACGTCCTTTAATATCAATTCACTCTACCTCGGAAGTAATATATTTTCATATATGTTACCAAGGAATTTTTAGTTGATAATAAGTCCACCGTCCGTGGGGTCGAACCAGCGACGGACGAGGAATCAGGACTACAGTGACACACTAACCAGTCGGCCACAAGAGAGGGTATAAGTGAATACCATCTCCCATCAACCCACCCGTCCGAACTCAGGTGTTTTGTGTTTGGAGACGATATCCACCCACCTCTGCCATGTTGACCGTGTAGTGCGTTTGTCGCATTCGTAGCCATATTATGACTATTTATCACATCACCATGATTCATATACAATCAGAAAGCTACAGACGTCCTTTAATATCCAATTCACTCTACCTCGGAAGTAATATATTTTTCATATATGTTACCGAGGGAAATTTTAGTTGATAATAAGTCCACCGTCCCGTGAGGGTCGAACCAGCGACGGACGAGGAATCAGGACTAAGTGACACACTAACCAGTCGGCCACAAGAGAGGGTATAAGTGAATACCATCTCCCATCAACCCACCGTCGAACTCAGGTGTTTTGTGTTTGGAGACGATATCCACCCACCTCTGCCATGTTGACCGTGTAGTGCGTTTTCGCCCGTAGCCATATTATGACTATTTATCACATCAGCGTGATTCATATACAATCAGAAAGCTACAGACGTCCTTTAATATCCAATTCACTCTACCTCGGAAGTAATATATTTTCATATATGTTACCGAAGGGGAATTTTTAGTTGATAATAAGTCCACCGTCCCGCAATGTCGAACCAGCGACGGACGAGGAAATCAGGACTACAGTGACACACTAACCAGTCGGCCACAAGAGAGGTATAAGTGAATACCATCTCCCATCAACCCACCCGTCGAACTCAGGTGTTTTGTGTTTGGATCACAATATCCACCCACCTCTGCCATGTTGACCGTGTAGTGCGTTTGTCGCAAACAGAATATGTATGACTATTTATCACATCAGCGTGATTCATATACAATCCCTAGCTACAGTGAAAGTATTTTAATATCCAATTCACTCTACCTCGAAAAATATATTTTCATATGTATTTACCGAAGGGGAATTTTTTCCTGATAATAAGTCCACCGTCCGTGAAGTCGATCCAGCGAACGAGTTCAGGACTACAGTGACACACTAACCAGTCGGCCACAAGAGAGGGTATAAGTGAATACCATCTCCCATCAACCCACCGTCAACTCAGGTGTTTTGTGTTTGGATAAACGATATCCACCCACCTCTGCCATGTTGACCGTAATGAGTGCGTTTTCGCCGTTTGCCATATTATGACTATTTATCACATCACCGTGATTCATATACAATCGAATAAGCTTACAGACGTTTTTAATATCCAATTCACTTTAGAGGTCAAGTAATATATTTTCAAAGATAATAATTTGTAGGGGTTTTTTAGTTGATAATAAGTCCACCGTCCAGTGTTCGAACCAGCGACGTCGATCTTCATCAGGAACTCCAGTGACACACTAACCAGTTCGGCCACATTATATGACAGGGTATTATGAAGCAGGTACCATCTCCCATCAATTAACCCGTCGAACTCCAGGTGTTTTGTGTTTGATTCACGATATTCCCCCATTTCTTTTATATGCCAACCAAACGAATTTTTAGTTGAATAAGTCCACCGCATCGAATAAACCAGCGATGACGCAGGAATCAGGACCGTGATCACTCAACCAGTCGGCCAAAAGAGAGGGTATAAAATACCCGTTTCAACCCACCAATTCAAAACTCTGGTGTTTTGTGTTTGGAGACTTATTATCAACTAAAATTTTAACATATATGAAAATATATTATATTCCTGATAGAGTGAATTGCGATTAAAGGAACGCCTGTAGCTTTCAATTGCATATGAATCACGGTGATGTGATAAATAGTCATAATATGGCTACGCATATAAACGCACTATTACGGTCAACATGGCAGAGGTGGTGGATATCGCCAAACACAAAACACCTGAGTTCGACGGGTGGGTTGATGGGAGATGGTATTAAGATCTATACCCCTCTTGTGGCCGACTGGTTAGTGTCATCAGAATCCTGATTCCTCGTTTTCGCTGGTTCGACCCCACGGACTGTGGACTTATTATCAACTAAAATTCCCTTCGTAACATATATGAAAAATATATTACTTCCGGTGCAGTGAATTGGATATTAAAGGACGCTTGGAAGCTTCGATTGTATATGAATCACGGTTTGTGATAAATAGTCATATTATTCTACGCAGCTGAAAACGCAGACTACACGGTCAACATGGCAGAGGTGGGTGGATATCGCCTTGGAAACACAAAACACCTGAGTTCGACGGGTGGGTCTGATCTAGATGGTATTCACTTATACCTCTTGTGGCCGACTGGTTAGTGTGTCACTGTAGTAATTTTTTTAATTGACCAAAGCATCTGGTTGGACCTGCTGGACGGTGGACTTATTTATCAACTAAAATTCCATATTCTTCAACATATATGAAAAAAATATTACTTCCGAGGTAGAGTGAATTGATATTAAAGGACGTCTGTAGCTTTTATTTGTATATGAATCACGGTGATGTGATAAATAGTCATATTTATATATATTTATATATATATATATATATATATATATATATATATATATATATATATATATATATATATATATATATCTATATATATATATATATATATATATATATATATATATATATATATATATATATATATATATATATATATATATATATATATATATATATATATATATATATATATATATATATATATATATATATATATATACACACACACGAAAAATTAAAAGACTGGGTGTAGTTCCTGACCGGTTTCAGCTTTATTTCCAAGCCTGGTCTTTCATTTTTTCACCTGTGGTGATGTTTGATAAACGAATCACGTGTTAAAGTCATTATAATCATATATATGTATGTATGTATGTATGTATGTATGTATGTATGTGTATATATATATATATATATATATATATATATATATATATATATATATATATATATATATATATATATATATATATATATATGTATATATATATACTGCAACAAATCACTGAAGACGTCTGATAATATATGCATACAACCAGGAAAAGGGTGAAAAGAAATAACTTCATTGATAACCCTCCTCCAGCTGGATGCAGATGTATACAATATACATATATTGTGTGTGTGCGCTTGTGTGTGTATGTCATGAAGTAAATGCCTAGCCTCCATTCGATACAACCTAAACTCGATTGCGTGAGCGTTTGACACTAGGCGAATTACCTAGCACGTGATTAGGAAGCAAATTACCTTAATCAGATCTCGGTTCCGGTTGAGAAACGTCCATTTGATCTTGGAGCAGATTGCTTCCAAAATTAAGCGGAATATCCCAAGCATAGTATAAACGGCAATGACGCTTTGAGGCCTGGTTTCAATTTAATTCACACACCCTGTTGCCCCAGGGACGACTGAAGTAGCAGCTATTTTTTGAAAGATGGTTTTCATAAAACTGTTTTCACCGATATTTCTATTTACTGTACACCGATAAAGATCAGAGATGCTATTGATTCCAAACCCAAGAAAAAGCATCATGTGTTTATATACAATTTATCTATGGAAATATATTGTATATGAAAAAAGTATAATAGTGAACGTCATTAGCGAACGGTTTGGCAACTTTCGGACCGAAATACAATACTGCTAACTTATTAAAGTATGGATACATCGTTCCTCAACAGTGACAAGACATCTCATATTCCATTAAATTATAAGAACTAGTCTAAGTTCTGTAATGAAATTTGTCCTGGGTGAGTTATAAGAAATAAGAAACTAGCAAAAAAAAAAAAAAAAAAAAACTGCTTGCAGCGCCTTCAATGAGCATGCGCAAAACTACTGGCCACCGCATTCTTCCATAATCTTTTTTATGTTGCCATTAAATTTAGAGTTGACATGAATGCTGCTGCCGGCAGGACTTTTAGCATTAAAATTAATCAACTCCCAGAAACTGCAGATATATTGAAAATCGTCAAACAAGGGGTTTTAATCTTCGTAATACTCACAAATAACTTCTAGGAATTTTTCGACACGTATGAATTAACTTGCACAATTTAATTTTGTCAAAATATCTTAAAGTATTGTTTGGCATTTCAGAGAATTCTCCTACGCCTAGTTCATCTGTCAGAAACCGGGCTTTCCAAAGTTTTTTCTTCGGTGGAAATAAAGTCAGCTTCATATGTTAGCCAGTTAAAGAAAAGTTTTGAAAGCATCAACTAATTAAGAGGAAGTTTCTGTATCATCTTTCATTTGTTGAGGGACAAATCGTCCATTATTGCGATGCTATTGTTGTTATTATGGCATTATATTAAGTTAAAATGCCTTGCTGAATATTGTAAGTACGCTTAATAAAAGTATTAAATTTCCATTGTCTTCCTCGTTTTGGAAGCAAGAACTTATTCCATATAACAGGAAGTGAAAATCATTTAGAAACTCGGTTAAATATGCGTAAGCAAAGGTTATTTTTCTGAACAATGAGAAATGAAAGGAAAACGGATTTTGTAATCAAAATACATCAAATCGTACAGAAAATGTTTCAGTCTACTCGGCCCTCGTTGAATCTCGAGAGCTCTTTGCAGAACTTTTTGTCTTGTGAACAGCAAAAGCATTGTAGATTATTAGACTACATTTCAATGTTCATTGTAGGACTAAAGGGTAAAATTAACATAATTTTCTGATCGTATGTGTACAACTATAAATAAATTAATAAAAAAAACTTTATTTCTAATACATCCTTTATGACTTACATAATTCAGTATTATTTTAGCTCCAGATAATAATATACACATGTACAAAACGTGTCTAGCAATTAGTCCTCAGAATCTCATAAATTTTTATTTGTTGTTATGAAAAATACCAAAACGATGCAATTAGCGGTAATGTAAACTGTTTACACAAAAATTATCCTCCGCATTTTATGCCAACGATTAACTGTTTTATTTTGAGATCCAAATGGCTTACTCGAGCATTATTTCAAAGTACAAGCACATGCTTCATAGTATTTGCTATTTATGGCAAGGAAATAAGTGCTACAATCTTCTAATACCAACATAATATTTCGATACATATCGTCAACACTTTTCGAAAACTTTAGATATGTAATATTATTGGATCTCAAGAACATTTGCTGAAGTTGGTTACCAAAATATCCTCGTAATGTTTATAATAATACAAAAGGCAGATTTCATTTTCTTAAATACTGTGGAACACAGATTCTTTAAATAATAAAAACACAGTTTTCCTCTTTCTTTCTTCCTCCCTTGAGAGCTAGTACGGTGAACTTTAGATAGCGCCGAGTCTTAGAATATTTCAAAACAAGTAAAGAATGTAAGTTTCCTATATTGGAACAAGGAAGGATTCCTGGCAAGGTGGAAGATATCACTGCCTGGCGAAGGTTCATAGGTCAAAACGCGGTCTCGAAAGAATTGCAACTTTTTTCTATGAAGTTTCAGATTTTGAGGCTTGTGATATGACAGCTCTATGTCCGTAAGTAAACGAATGAGACAGTGGTAAGTTACTAGAGTGGAACAGAAGTACTCATTCCTTGAATATTGTGAAATTCTGCGTTTTAAAATATCCAGGAAAAGAGAGTGAGAGATCTGTAGCTTTTTTTTTTTTGCGTAATGTTTTGTATTATTTTTTGCTATTCCCTTTGTGTTTTATATGACTATATTCTAGTTTACGTCCTTATTTTAAGCTTAGTCTGTGTTTGTTTTGCAGTTTTTTAATAATAATAATAATAATGATCATCATCATCCAATTAGTTTTTTAAGTCAAAATAATTAAATTATCCGACCCCAGGTTACTTCACTTTTAAATAAATATTACTCTACATAACATGAAATTCAAAACCAGCTATCCAAAGATTATAATTAGGCATTAATTACTTTCTCGTAATCAAAGGATCTGTTAGGAAACGTAGTTCAAGGCAACAAAACACTTCCTCCAAACACTTCGTCGCCAGGAAAGAAAAAGTCAGAGGAATTCGGAGAAAAGCACACAGTCCCGCTTCTTTTATACCGCTCATATTTTGCGGTAAATTAAACAGCGTTGTTCACAATGGCTATGGTGCATAATTTGAAAAGGAAACGACACCGATGTCTCTCGGTAAATTATAAAATTCAAACAGTCCCATCGCCTGGCTGTCGTCCGAGGCATATTTCTCTATCTTCCTCACTTCCAGTTACTTCATAGTCTCTCTCTCTCTCTCTCTCTCTCTCTCTCTCTCTCTCTCTCTCTCTGCAGTGTCTGGCTTATTAACAAAATTTTCTCCCGTATTCTCGGAAACGGTTGAAATTGTAAAATCGAGTAAAACAGCACATATACAAAAACGCTCTTCATTATCCATACTAAAATATAAATTTAATCTGTTTTCCCTTTGAACCTGATTATGTATTTGATTCTTGATGAATACTGAGTAGGTTTTGTGAAAGATATATATTTGTTTTCGTCTTCTATATAATGCTTCATAAAAACGGAACGCCACCAAAGATTAACAAATATTTCTCTGATTCAGCAACAACGTAAAACTTTACTCGCTACAGGATCTCCATCATATTGGTTTCCGTGACCAGCACTGATACGAAAGTGATTTGATAAAAAAAAAAAAAAAAAAAACATTGTCTCTCTCTTTCTCCCCAGTATATATTCTAATTTTAGTTACCTTCATCGTATCTTCTGACCATATTGTAGAAGGATGAAGATATTTAAGCTTTGTAGATTACCATATTCCCTCTCCTTTCTTTCTTGTTTGTAATCTGTTTTCATATTTCCGTCTTTTATTCATAATTTTCCATTTACCCTTATTCTTATGAATCAAAATTATCAGCTATTTTATGTTTTCTTCCTTTTTTCCTCTGCTTTTCTGAATCGAAATTTTATAATATTATAATATTATTTAATATTATAATGATATTATAATAATTTTAATATTATAATAATATTATAATATTATTTAATATTATAGTGGGGGAGACTATTGAGATAATATTAAACAAACTTTTTAATGATGAAGGTGCAATTTTTAATAATTTTAGTAGAAAATTTTTTAAACAACTTTTAGAGCTGGCCGTGCTGGACACGACCTTTGTCTTCAATGGCATTCTGTATAAACAAACTGAAGGGATGGCCATGGGATCACCACTTGGTCCAATTTTTGCTAACATCTTCATGTGCTCCCTGGAGGAGAGCATATTAGAAGAATATCCCATTAGGTTCCTCCCTCTATTTTATCGAAGATATGTTGACGACACGTTCTCCCTATTTCGTCATGAATGTCATGCAGAGTCCTTTCTGGAGTTCGTCAACCGGCAACATCCAAACATAAGGTTCACTATGGAGAGGGAGGTAAATAACAAACTTCCCTTCCTTGATCTTATTATTTCCAGAGGTGACTCAGGTTTTTACACAGGTATGTATAGAAAAAATACATTTACTGGTTTGGGGATGAATTTTTATAGTTCGTGTTTCTTTAAATTTAAACTAAACTCTATTTTAACCCTCCTCCATAGGGCTTATACCCACTCGTCAAACTGGATGAGTTTCCACGATGAGATATCCTTTTTAGTGAAATATTTCAATAATAATTGTTTTCCGTCACGACTTTTTTTCAGATCCCTAAATAAACTGCTACTGCAGAAAATGACTCAGGCAACACCGGAATCGACTGTGCCGAAAATGAAGATGTATGCAAGTTTCCCTTTCGTGCATGATGATACTTTTAGGAGAAAATGCACAGCCATTATTGAAAAGAGTTTTCCACCTTTAAATCTGAAAATCATCCCGAAAAAATCCCTTAACAATAGGGTCTCTGTTCAGAGTCAAAGACCGGCTCAGTCCTCTGCTTTCGTCCAGCGTTGTTTACAAGTACACTTGCCCGAGATGTGATCACGGGATATACGTGGGATGCACGAGGAGGCTGTTGAAGGTCCGCATAGATTCCCACAGGGTCATAAGTCACAGAACTGGTAGCAGGTTACCTAATCCTGAGCAATCAAATATACGAAATCATTCAAAATTATGTAAAACTTATATTGACAGCAGGGATTTTTCCATCTTAGGCCAAGTGCAGAACAACAACGACTTAACCATCCTAGAATCCATAATTATCAAGAGACTGTACTGTCGTTAAATACTCAATCGTCCTCAGTGAAATTGTTTATAGCCTAGTTTGGGCAACTGGTTTTCCTTACTCTGTTCTTATTTATTTATGTTAGTCTTGCTCTTTCTTTCATATAGGTAGGTTGTTTTAAGATTTTAGTGAACTCCTTTTACTTATTATTGACTTGTCTTAGAATGAGGTGTTTTGTTTTAAATATTTTTACTACATAAAGAGCTGTTGCCATTGCATTAATTTGGTACTCATGTTCGCAAATTATATTATATTTTATAGCCTTGAAAATGCGACTTGGAATTGTCATTCGGCATTGGAAATAAACTGTAGATGATTAGGATGCCTTTCCCTACTGCTTCCTTCGTGATATATATATATATATATATATATATATATATATATATATATATATATATATATATATATACATATATATATACATATATATATATATATATATATATATATATATATATATATATATATATATATATATATATATATATATATATATATATATATATATATATATATATATATATATATATATATATATATATATATATATATATATATATATATATATATATATATATACATATATATATATATATATATATATATATATATATATATATATATATATATATATATATATATATATATATATATATATATATATATATATATATATATATATATATATATATATATATATATATATATATATATACAAGGAAATATGTCTAATTTAGAATTACCATGTTATAAGGTGTGATGAAAGAAAGATCGCTTCAAGAGTGAACTAGGTCGAGCGCTCAGTCGCAAAATCATTGCATTCAGCAAATAGTTTGGTTACTTCAGCTGTTTGGCTTGATGAACACACAATATTGGCTCTGATTTGGGAGGCAGATGACCGAGCTGGTATGCGAGTGTGTAAGTTCGTGTGTTAGAAAATATGGATTGTGTGTCTAATTCTGCCCAAAAGTAAGTCTGATCGATTATTAGCAAAGCAAGAGCTTTATCGTCCAGACGTAGCTTTGAGTGTTCCAATCTCTTAGAAACTGGCAGATAAGGTAAAGTTCAGACTTTTCGTTTTTCTGTGTGAACTGTGAACTTGTGAATTTTACCATGATTCAAGACACTTATGAATTTGTGTGGAGAGTTGAACATAACCATTTATGTCACTTTAATATTCTATTTTATTGTGTTTTGTTTAACGTTTATTAACTATGCATTTTAAACTTTTCATTATTATGTTTTGCACTTGTATATTTGTGGGAGATTACGATTTTGCTTAATTCTTCGACAGATGTCTGTGGAATTGCTGTGGTTATAGAGAAGGACCCTGCAATCTTTGCAGTGTGGTTATTTCTCATGTGGTTGACTTTAAGACTAGATGTATAATGTCTAAGATGGAGTGTGTGAGAGTTTTGGGTGTAAAGACTTTTCAGTAGTAGTAAGACTTTTTTTAGTCAGAGTAAGAATAAATCTTGAGTAGACCATTTTGACTTGATAATTCATTTATTATGCATTTTAATCTTTTCTTTGTTCATTCATTACTTGTTGGGTTTGTTGATAATAAATCTATTTTTGTAGGAAAGATTGCGTTTCCTTAGAATATCCATTTCTTTCTGAGGATGATGTTCAAGAGAGAAATTCTGTGTGCTGTGAGAGAGAGAGAGAGATTTGCTGAGAGGGGAAATATGCAGCAGAGTCCGAGAGGGGGATCTGCAGGAGAGTGATAGGGAGAGGGGATATATAGTGAGAGCGTGTACCACGTCTCTGATGGTAGACTGCAAGGTCTATATTACGTAACACTTCTAAAAAGAAGTGTTTAATCTGAAATATATAACATATATATATATATATATATATATATATATATATATATATATATATATATATATATATAATTTTTTTATATATGTTTCCCGGTGCAGGTGGTTCTTAAGACTCTACATTTAGTACTTTACTCTAAAATGGCCTTGCAAGATAACCAGGACATATAAAAATATAAAATAAAAGGAGTTATACAAGAAGCGGAGGGCTCTTTCTCAAAGGGAAGGGCGTGAAACACGTGGATACAAAAATAGGTATATTTTCATGACACACAAGATCAAAGGGAAAATGAACTGAAACACGTTAAATTGCTGCTGCAGAAGTCCTCCTGAAGTGGGGGGAGAAAAGCTTGGGAATGCCAGGAACACGGACCAAGGAGAATTCTGCTACGATCGTCCTTCTGAAACGATATGAGGACCTAGGTTACAATCTAATGCTGGAATTTGGGGAATGAATTACTCGGGTGTGCGCTGAGGGTGCCAAGGACTTCCCCGAGGCTTTACTTGTGACTCACAGCAAGGAGGCAGTGAACACGTGGGCCAGGATTGAACCAAGAAGCATCAGGGAATACCAAGTTATAGGCCCAGAAGTTTAATAAATACACAAGGGCGAACATAACGTGACTAAGCAACTCGTTCTAGGTACTTTACCAAATAGTAGGGGCTGACGTCGGCGTTCAGCGTCGTCTTCTGCCAGGGTTCACGTGTGTGCATTGATACAGGGCTTCCCTCACCAAGGGACTGCTTTCAAGTCATAGGTCGGGTGGGAAAGGGCGCCCATGTGATGATGAAAGGCTGCAGTTGAGTTTTCGCTCGTGTTGGAATTTGCAAAACCCACTTGCACTGGTTGCTGGCCACGTGGGGTACAGAGCAGAGGGCAGTTAACTTCCACATGGCGAAGAGGGAAAGAGGCGGGGTGGCGAAGTCTGCTCTCGTGACCTCCTTTCTTAAACTACCGACTGTGTGTGAGAGAGAGCTTCTCTCGCCCTGACCTTTTATTGCTTCTGGACGGGTGTTGGGGGGGGAGGGCGATGTCCTGACCGGGTCACGCTTCTGTACCAAAGAAAACGGTGCTGGCCAGTTACTGCCCTCGGCAAGGATATATCTTTTGAGCGTCTCTTATAAACCCTGACTTCTACTGGTTGAAACTAACCCGAACCAGAATTCACTACCTCTCACAGGTTCAAAATAGACAGAGGCCTATCTATTGGCCAAGCAAAGCAGAAAGGGGGCCGCTTTCATAGCGTATTTTAGCGCTAATCTTTACAATATATGTATATATATATATATATATATATATATATATATATATATATATATATATATATATATATATATATATATATATATATATATATATATATATATATATCTATATATGTATATATGTATATATGTATATATATATATATATATATATATATATATATATATATATATATATATATATATATATATATATATATATATATATATATATATATATATATATATATATATATATAATCCCACAGAAAAAGACAGGCAGAAGTTCAGTACCAAGCGCTTTCACGCTTATTGACGCATCGAATGAGACACAAATATAAAGAAGGTTACAAAGTAAACAAAAGAACAAGAATAACAGATGGTCAGTTGTCAAAGGGTAATAAACAGAAAGTTAATCCAGGATAATCCGGGATCGAGCTGTCACAAACTGAACCTAAGATCCAACAAAAAAAAAATACTAAAGTTTAGGCTTACAAAATCCAAAAACATGTATAACCTTGAATACCAGATGGTTAATTGCCAGGGATTAAAAATCCGGGATCACGCGGTCACAAAATAATCCAAATATATACTTCACCATTAGGCAAACGGAATCTTACCCATTCAAATTGCAGAAACATGTATAAAAATTAATATTAATTTTGCTTATATTTATCAACAACTTTTTTAATTATTAAAGCATCAAGTTTAAATAAACCAAAACTTAAATTTCGAACACTTTCATTATTTCACTTAATAAAACAAGATTCGATGGTATTCCTTTTAACTGTGTCATTGCATGGGACTAAAAGGTCTTGCTTTACTCCAGTCAATAGGATGATCTAAATCTCTCATATGTACGAATAATGCATTCGATATTTGGCCAGTTCTCACAGAATATTGGTGTTGTTTGATTCGTTGTGAAAGTGGTTTTCCAGTTTGTCCATAATATTTTTTATCACATTTTTTACAAGGAACTTCATAGATACAGCCAGAAACATCTTTAGGAGAATTTTTTATCACTAAACTCTTAACATTAAAATTACTGAAAACAACATTTATGTTGAAAAGCTTTAAAATTCTAGGAAAAAATGTGATAAAATATATTATGGACAAACTGGAAAACCACTTTAACAACGAATCAAACAACACCAATATTCTGTGAGAACTGGCCAAATATCGAATGCATTATTCGTACATATGAGAGATTTAGATTATCCTATTAACTGGAGTCAAGTAAAGGAATATCATCGAATCTTGTTTTATTAAGTCAAATAATGAAAGTGTTCGAAATATAAGTCTTGGTTTATTTAAACTTGATGCTTTAATAATTAAAAAAGTTGTTGATAAATATAAGCAAAATTAAAATTATTTTTTATACATGTTTCTGCAAATTGAATGAGTAAGATTCCGTTTGCCTTATGGTTAAGTATATATTTGGATTAGTTTGTGACCGCGTGATCCCGGATTTGCCGTGGATTAACCTTTTCTTTTTAACCCCTGGCAATTAACCATCTGGCATTCAAGGTTATACATGTTTTTGGATTTTGTAAGCCTAAACTTTAGTATTTTTTTTTGTTGGGTCTTAGGTTCAGTTTGTGACAGCTCGATCCCGGATTATCCTGGATTAACTTTCTGTTTATTACCCTTTGACAACTGACCATCTGTTATTCTTGTTCTTTTTGTTTACTTTGTAACCTTCTTTTTATTTGTGTCTCATTCGTGCCCCGACGATGCGTCAATAAACGTGAAAGCGCTTGGTACTACTGAACTTCTGCCTGTCTTTTTCTTGCGGGATTCGCTTATACACTGAAGTCACGTGCATCTACTGTGATTTTTTAAATATATATATATATATATATATATATATATATATATATATATATATATATATATATATATATAGAGAGAGAGAGAGAGAGAGAGAGAGAGAGAGAGAGAGAGAGAGAGAGAGAGAGTGCTATATTTGTAGAGAGACACAAGTTTAATAGACACAAGTTTTTTTTCGACTTCCTCACACTTTTTGCAAATGGTTATCACTAACACACTTGAATCCTAGTTGGGTGCTTTGGGAAGTGTAGCACAATTATAACAGCAATTGAAGGAATAGAGAACGGTGATGTTATTTGTGATTATTGTTGATTTTTGCTTATCAGGAAGACCTGCAGGATACCATGACATTAGATGAACTCATCCTATGTGGCCTAAAACTTTACAATTTCTAGAGGAATGACACACACAAATTTTTACGGGGATACCAGGAGCGAAAAAGTCTGCGCCAGCACAAGGCTGGCTCGATCTAAAACGAAGGAACAAAAAACGTCCGCAACTCCATGTACCGAAGCATATTAACAAAACATTACTAATTATCCGTAACTGCACATATTGCCAACTTAATTAATTTTGTTAAATCTCGGAGTTATCTCTCAGTAACAAAGTCCAGAAGCACAAGTAAACTCGCTGTAATACCGGCAAAGATACAACAACATTAAGACACATAATCAGAATGTTATCACGAGATACGGGCCCTGTTGACTCTGCATTTGGCCTGCCACCAGCTCACAGGGAAATTGCCACATATGTCGTGTTGACAGTCTAATCAAGTAAGAGGTACGACTTGGAGTTTGGTTTTCGCTTGTATAACGAGGCTCTCCATTTGACAAAGATATCAAATGAACAACTCCACAGATCATATTCATTTAGCTTTAGTTAACTCTATAGTTTATGAAAGTATTTATATTAAAAGTATTTATAGTTGTTATAAAAAGAGTTGGATATAAGAAAATATCAATAGGTTGTATCTAAAACTGAATTTTGGTTAAGGATGTATTTTAGCGACCGTCATTTTCGTTTTGGAACACTGAACATCAAGACGTGTTTTCTTGATATTCTGCGCGTAAAGAAAAGAAAACAAAAACATCCAAATATACTACTAAAGAATTATTAATCCTTCTTAACACAGACTGGATCTTGGCAATTCAAATTTTTCTTTTCTTTTTTTATCGCTGATTAATGTAGACAGAAAAATAACATTTAACAAACGTAGAAACTTTCATGAAATTGCGTGAAAACAAGCTGGGCAAAACAAAAATTCCTCCGACAAAATGTTAGTTTTTTATGTTTCTTTTCAGCCAGACTTCTCGACATGAAAATGACGTCTTGTTGTCTTTGGCCGTTTGGTACCGGTTCCTTGGCCTCTGAAATTTTTAGATTTTTGTAAATAATATCCATATATATTTTGAAGATATACATGATCTCATGTACTGGTGGTCGCGCGGTTGTCGGTTCATATTAATCGCCTTTAAGCTAACACGTGACCTTACTTAGGGGACCCCCGTAAGAGTAGCAAAGTGCAAAAGGAATAAGAGGCCTGGCGTGGACCTGTGGTGATCGCATGTCGTAATCAGAAGGAAATTTTCATTTATATTGTACCTTCAGACCTAAAGTAGCTTATATTTCTAAATGAATGTCCTGGTCAGACAAAGTCATGCTGTAGCGACCCATTCGATGGATATTCGCTACTTTTCACAATAATCTTCATCCTTCCAAATGTTTATGAATTCTCTTTCTCTATATATACCCTCCTTGACGATGTTGTCATGAAAACCTCTCGTTACAGATAACTCATTGCCTAATGCATCTCCTGCGAGGAAACGCTTCTATGGCCCACGTGTGCTTCCTTACAAATTATTCATTATACCAAGTGTTGATTGACGGGAAAACATCTTCATGCTTCTAGACGGGAAAAGAGAAAAGGGTTGAGCGTCACCAAACGTTACTGAAACTTGTCACAGGTCTTTGTAGACTCGCATGAGAGACAATGGTCCGTCCACAAGTGAGACAACAATACCAGAAGATGAGTGTGCACAAAAAGATGTCGCAGCGCAAAGGAAGCACCGAAAGAACTGGCCAAGGGTTACTTGGAGAACGGCCGCAAACGACAACGGGTCGTACTGAGATCCATGAAGCCGAGTGAGTGAGTGCGTGTAAAATATTGTTTTGGTTCAAAGGATGCAAATTGCAACGAGCGAAATGGAAAATAAAAATCTTATGATGAAGGCCGAAGAGGAAATAACACATTCGTCTCGTGACGTTCTCTCACCGTATTGACCGTGGCAAAATGTCCATTACATTTCCTGTTTCGAAAGCACGCCTGCCAAACATTTTCTCATATTTTTGTCTGACGTAATCACGTTATTGCTGGGGCACCGCGTCGCTGCCTGACATGAAAAATGTCATTGGAATTCAAGAGGACTATTTGAACTAGCAACGAATTAACAAAAACAATGCTAATTATACAGCTGGTCATGGGACTATGTGGGGTGGCTTGCGAAGTGAAAGAAAAAAAAGTTAAACTACATGAAAAATACGTTTATTTTAAAAACACGCATTGATAGTCAGTAATATTAGAATTGTTATTTCGGTCTGAAACTATGCTTGAGATCTCCCCTGCTTAGGCTTCCCTATTACAGTAATTTTCATCCCAAGACGCAAGCCTACCGGTTCTGGGAGTTAGAATCTTTCACTCCCATCTCTCATATTGTACCGGTCAATAGAGGGTCGAACCCGAAACTAATTACTATAAATCTGGAATAAATTTTAAAGTGTTCTTTCATATGTACATACGAGTATTTCCAGAAAAAAAAACCCACCGGCCATCTCCTCGAGCGTTTTACAAAATTTGATCCTGAAGTTAACATCTTTATACATAAAAAGCTGCTCGAAATGCAAAGATTTTGATTGAATGGTAACTTCAGCATTGCTTATTTTTTAGACATAACTAAGTCCATTTTCAATTAAAGGACTTTTTTACACCAATAGATTAAAAATTCCATTAGATTTTGCAATTTATGTTTCTATTTTTCTTGTAGGGGGCCCAAAAAATATAATATAATATAACATAAATATCTTTTTTTTTTAAAGGATTATATGGTCTTTTTGCGTTATGTGATAGTATAGAGTTAATCTTATTTACCCCTATATAGTGATATCTTATTGAAACTGCAAAGGCCTTGGGTAATCATATAGTAAACCAGGGAATGACAAAGTCGAATTTTAAAATGTCTCTTAAGAGGACAGCAATTTCCATCTTGAAGCTTTGGGTGTTATTCAGCATATATATATATATATATATATATATATATATATATATATATATATATATATATATATATATATATATATATATATATATATATATATATATATATATATATATATATATATATATATATATATATATATATATATATATATATATATATATATATATATATATATATATATATATATATATATATATATATATATATATATATATATATATATATATATATATATATATATATATATATATAAAATATATATTTCCCAGAATTTGAGATGGATTTGTTTGCCTAAAATATGACTGACCAATATAAATTCAGCAAACCAACTTTTGTTTAGAGCATCATACAGATTTTTTTTTTTTTTTTTAATTTTCCATACAAATGGTATAGATACTTTTTTTCCAGGTATGATGTCGTGCATAATTTGTAAGAAGTCATTTGTTCCTATTGTTCAAGTAAAAGAAAAAGGACTACTTAGTCTTATTGAATATAGCCAACAGAGAAATGAAGAGACAATCTACCAGCAACTGCTCACCAGTAAAAACGAAGGGCTTGATGTTTTGGTTCACGAACACTGTAGGAAATGGTTCAACAATAAACGTAGAATTTCAACAGAATCAGAAAAGACTCAAAGAAGAAAGCCACGGAGATCAACAAGTTTGTTTGACTGGAAAATTGATTGTTTTTTATGTAATTCAACCTGCAAGATAGATAAAAAGAATCCATCGAGACGGGATTAGCATCTTGCTTCGACAATTCAACTTCGCGAGAAAATCTTGGAAGCTTGCAAATTTAGACTTGAAACTGACGAGCATGATGAATGGGCTTTAGAAGTGCAGGCCAGAGCACTTGATTGCATTAATTTTATTGCTGCAGAAGCTCGACATCATAGAAATTTCCGGCTTCGATTTGAAACGATTTAAAATCTCTTACCTGCTAAGCAAAAATGTTTAAGAGGTCGACGAAGTAATGAAGGAATGAAGAACAGTTTTAACAAAGCTTGTGAATGATTAGAAGCTGAAACTTCCATCCACTCAATACCAGAGTTCAGAGAAAAGGTTATAGAATTTTCAGATAATGATGAAGCATATGATTCTGGGTATCTAAAAAAAACTATTGAAAGACCATTATGGTGGCCACATATCCTTTTCTGAACAACATGGAGGAGAAACACTAATATATTTCCTTGATAAGAAATTCCGAGAGAGAAAAGATGACATACAAGAGGAAAGTAGAAGGATCATTGAAACTGCTGCAAACTTAATCAGAGCAGAAATTCAGGAAAAACAGCATGACTCATCAGCATATCCAACTACAGAAGAAATAACAAGTCCACGGATTCCTGATAGCCTTAGAATTTTTATGGCTAGCTTTACCAAGTCCACACTTAAGCAAGAATGTATAGGACTATGTATTGTCAAGTTAGTTTCTCCTTTGATAATATCACCTATCCGTGTGATAAGATGTAATTGCAAGTTGTCTTCACGCAATCCGTGTGGTACGAATCAATGCTCGTGCAAGCTAAATGGAATGCATTGTGTTTCTGCCTGTGGCGATTGTAGAGGATTTGGTTGTAACAACAGCTGTGACAAAAAATAAGTCAGTGACTGTGAAGAAGAAACTGGCCAAGTGTTTAATGAGGAGGATGATGATGTTGAAAACATTTTTGACATTTAACATATTCTTTTTTTGTTTCATAACTGAAGACTTAAAGATTATTTTATTTTTTTATTCATCATGCATTCTTGTGTCTTTTGTGTGTGAGCTCAATAGGAAAATGCCTACTTCAGAACTAGCATAAGTGAAAACCATGTTTGATAAATTCTTAACAACAAAAATAAGTGTTCCAAAGTAATGAAGTACTAAAAGATATATCTCCCGTTTATTAACCCTGAGATGGAAAACTATTGACAATAATTTTATGTAATGCTTTTCCATAGTTTTGTTCAGTGCAACAAAGGCATACCCACCTATTAATGAATTCCATTATCCTTTATAATTAGGATTTTAACAGGTTACATTCACACTGTATCTCCTTATAATTCAGTTTAACGGGGTGGCTTTAGGAGCACACATTGTGAAAAATGCTGAAGGACTTAGCTGGTTGGGTTTTTTCTGATAAAATATAAGTATTAAAGAATACTTTAAAACCATTTCCAGCTTTATAGTATTTATTTTCGGGTTGGCTCCTTTTTAAGCCTGAATTGACCGGCCTATATATAAGTTAGTAAACTCCATCAGACTCCATTTCCAAAATTATCTTTTTTCATGGTAGCTTCTGCGCCGCCTCTCTCCCCCTCTCCCCCGCCCACGTCAAAAAAAAGAAAAAAAAATCTGAAGAGTGGGCAGTCCCCTCTTCCTCGTACAAACGATTTTTTACAAGGAACATTACGAAACAAATTCTGCCGTCAGTTAAGCCTCAAAACATGAAACGTTTCTGATAGCTTCCCATATTCTGATAACAGCGATGGAGATTTCAATATATTTTTAGTAGGCAGTGTGTTACTACCAGTTATTAGATTTCAAACTAAATATGAAAAGACCGATTGCCGTTTATAGATATTTTTATAGTTTTAAACAAAGACGCCAATATTCACAACTGGTTACATCCATTTCATTCTTTTTTATGTCTCAGTAAAGATCAGGTTGCATTCAGCCTTTTTCTCAGACGGATCAGAAAAATTTCTTATCGGTATGTCCAGAGATAACTTGGGACAATATCTCAACCTCAGACACAATTTTCTCTACCCACAGAGAATAAAGGTATAAAAATATTCTGCAGAAGTCTTTCAAACAGCATCCAAGTAAATTTTAACATTAGAATAAACCTCCCATGTGTTAAAAACATTAGAATGACTTTACATGAAATATTCGATAACTCGCTAACTGTTTTGTATCCAAAAACAGGAATAAGCAGATTCTGGTGTTTATGAAATAACATACAACAGCTGCAATGGAATTTATCCTAATTAAGCCAGTATTTCCGTTTTTAAAAAGATTAATTGAAAACAGGAGAGCAAGATGTGGATAATAGAGCTTTTGGACTCTTTTACATTTAAAATTTCTGTAACAGCATTGATTGTAGTGAGGCCACGTTGATTTTTAAGATGAAATACAAGTACGAAAGCAATAGGCAATCATTAACCAAATAAAGGAAGTAGCCCAGGAAATCGGGTGCCATTGAAAAGTAAAGTTTATGACCTATTCGTATGCCAGCGGATCATGGGACTAGCCCGCCTTTTTACATGCTTTTATTCAACTTGACTTCTCCGTCTGTCCATCCGTTTGGGTCAAATCTTGTAACTAAATTTTCGACCTGTTCCCTTTGTCCAGTGGACTTGAAATTTTGCATGGTTACTCAATCCCGGTGACAATACAACCTTACATGATCAGTAAGTCAGCAGTGACCTCTATTGACCCTACAGTGACCTCTCCCAGTATCTCAGGATTTGTATGAGACTCACCAGATTTTTCATACCATTTTTGGCTCGACGGGGTATCACGTTCAGTTTCGGTAGCTGCAATCATAATTAGGTTACAATTTCTGTCAAAACTAAAAAGTATAAAATAAAAAATATAAAAAAATATTTTAAACTGGCTTTTATCAATACACTAAAAATTAAAAAAATAATTTTTTGAGACACACCAGGATTTTCTTACAATTAATCATGTCTGCAGAAATAAAAGTGCGAGCGCCAAACATGGAACGAAATGCAACGAGAAATAAAAAAATATATTTCTTTTCTTGCAGCATTTCCTTCCATGTTTGTCATCCAGACTTTTTTTTTGTAGACATTAATTTTAACAAAATACCGGTGTCTCAAAAAATCATTTTAAAATTTTTAGTGCATTCAAATAAAAGCGTGTTTAAAACAATTTTTTCTTATTTTTTTATTTTATATGTTTTTTCAGACTTGGTGTACTCTAGATTAGTCAACATTTGGACTTTTAACACAAGGTCAGTAAGTGAATTACTGTTCGAAATCTCTCCCACGCTGTTTTCCCCCACCTGTATGTGCCATATAGGCTAAATAACTTTGAATCGTAATTGATTGGGCTTTAACACAGAACACGTGCTTTCGAAATCACACCAAGAGAAAATTTAAACACTGGTATTACCTAGCCTAAACTGCCCTTAAGTTGCACTGGGGAAGGGATAACTGGAGGATTATCAGGGATCTTTACTGAAATTCAAGGCATATGGGCGAGATACGGGAGGCCAAAGCAGAACTCTTAACAAGGGAAAAATGCTTTGTGAAGTAAGGAGTTAAAGTTTAAAGGAAATGGAAATTTAAGGAGTTTAAGTAAAAAGGGGAAGGGCTGGTTTACTGACTATTTGCGATGCACAAACCTTGTCTGATAATTGCGGTACCAAACAATGCGACTCAGCCATTTGTAGATGTGCTTCAACTCCAGCGTGAATGAGATGATGGGCGATAGCTTACTCCCAGCACTGAGATGAGAAGCGTCTGCTCTTCCAAATCAGCGGCATCTTGTGAGGCTTTCATCTTTAGTCGACATTCCTGCAAACATGTGAGACAACTGCAAGAGGGCGGAAAAGCATCCTTAAATATTAATTACTTAGAGGTTAAGGTCCTACCTGGCAGCTAGTCCCACTATGCTATTAACCTTCACATGTGCTAACTACTCCCACATCACGTGATGCGGTGCAAAAGGGTGGAGGGAGGTATATCTGCTACCCACTGGTGCTAACAGCTCTGATCTAGTTCAAACTATGCTTGTTTCCGCCCGTCGCCCACCAATTTTCACGGCCCGACAGTCAAATGAATAGCAGACTGCAGTTCAAAATTAATGATGCACGGGTATCTACATGAGGGAGGAATATATCCTTGACAGGTCCCCCCTTTGGAAAGGCCTTCACACCCTTCCGGGTGTGAGGGTCTTAGCTAATTAGTCCCGACTGGCAGCCCGTGACCCTACATAAGGTGGATTGGCACTGCAACATCTAAAGGAACCTACCTAACTGCTAAGAGGGGTTCTGGGTGGCTAATTTACAGGCCTAACCTACCTAAGGGTATAGATATGGCTACTAACCAGCTGCGATGACAGGAGAAATCTTCCACCTAGACAAACGATAAACATCTAACCCCTGACAACTAATACTATCCCGACTCTGGCACTGAATGAGCTGGCACTAGCGAATATTTTTGTGTGCTGAAGTTGTGAGTCGGCACTCGCTACGATTGCGTGCAACAAATTGGCTGCATTAACCTGAAGGAGTAATTCCTGTGTATGATTACGTAATACTGTTTGGTCTAAGTAGGTTGGAAGAGGTTGATGAAAGGAGTTAGTAGTACAAGGCCTAAGTCGTTAATGGTTAATGCTGCAGGATCAGAGGTCACACAGGCTACCTTCTATGGGCGGAGTGCCAGGATCGCTCTGAGATGGAAGCGACACTGACTCTGAAGAATGGCCAGGAGTGCCATCAGGAGCAGGATCAGGGGCAGCCTCAGGGGCTTTGGGCTGATTTCCCACTTTGGCTGCTGTGACAACCGTCGAGGGAAGAGAATCAGTGTCTGCGTCCTGGCCAGACAGTTCCTGGTCGACCAGAAAAGGGGTAATGTCCAGGCCTGCCAGAGGGTCGTCCTCAGCAGATGGAAGAGTGTGGGAAGAAGAAACGTTAGCGGTCAGAGGTTCGCACTGTGCGATGATCACGGTGATCCAGCACTGGCACTAACTCAGGGCCAGGCACGGGAAGTACGCTTGGCAGGGAGCATCCAGCCAAGATAGGCGGAGCTTGGCACTGACCAGTGCTCGCAAGTGGCACTGGCAGCGAATTGGTGTCAGACAAAGCTGAAGGGGGACCCGGGGGATCAAGACCCCTCGGTGTCCCTGGCGTGATTTGGGACAGCGATTCCTGTCTTGATGAGAGGGCTGAGCCTCTCGGTTCGGTGGAGTTGGCCGCTGCGGTTAACCTACTGGGGCACTTCGACCATCTCTCCGAGTGCCCTTGCGTTGCAGGTCCTTCAGCGATAGTGGGCGAGGTCCCTTTGTGATGAGGGAGTGATTCTTCGGTGGCCGTCCGGTCGCGAGACCTAGAATATGGACATGGTGGATTAGGTGCTGTCGTTCTTATGCGAACGGAAGGTTCGACTGATGGTGACACAGCTGTCACAAAGGCTGTGTCCCGATCTGAAGAGGTTGTTGTGGATGTGCTGGTGGAAGCAGTCAGGCAGCAGAGTGGTGTGGGGGTGGGACATCCCCAGAGGATGTCTCGTCCAAGCAGGAACTCCACTCCGTGCCTAATTTGCTTGACAACGCCAAGATGTAATTGTTTGTCGCTCCATGATTGATCACCTGAGCTCAACTGTGGGATGGTCAGGGACTTTGTCCACACCCAGGTCACGGTCCACTTGGTGTGCTCCTCTACCTTGGCACTGGCTGGCACCAGGCCCCTTGATCGGACAATGCTTGCAGGCCAGTGTGTCGGCGGCTGTGGTGGCAGGTGCTCTGGTGGGCTGGAACCGTCAGAGAAGCCACTGAGACGGACAGTGTCAGACCCTCTCAGGGTGAGTTCACTACCAGCCGGCTCAGCTAAGGTGGTGGCGCACTAATCATATTGACGTGCCTGGGCGTGACCGCATGTTTGGGCATGCAGGATACCTGAAGAAGAGTCTCCTGAAGCTCCACGAGTATCGGCAGGGGCCCGGGAATGTGTTGATCTCACGGCAGTGACCAGTGTTGGGAGCGGTGTTGAATTAGGCGGAGAGGAAGACTGGCGGTTGTTAGTAGGCTGCGAGGTTGTTGCCCCTGCTGATTGCTATCTTTGGCGGCAATCTGCTTTAGCATGGCATTACTTTTTACAGATAGGGCACGGAAGTTTTGTTAGGCGATCCATTCCGTGGCGATTTAGGCCTGAGAGGTGTCGGGTGGCACTATTTTCTTAGCGCGACAAGGTGCTGTGGGAGTATGTCTCCCAGGCATCAGCTAGCGGCAGGCTTCCTTGAGGTATTTGTTCTTATCACTAAGATACACAGCCAGAGGCCGAGCACACTGAAAGAGGTCCTCCAGCATCGTTGTCTCTACCTCTCAGGGGTTATTTCATATGCCTTGGCGATGGCCTCACAGATGGCAGCTATGTCCCCTCGTTGATCTCTTTCCAGGGCTCGGTGGGCAGCCTTAGCCTTCCCATCTAGGTGCTTGGTAAGCAGTAAGGCCCTCTCAGCCAGGCTGACGTCATAGGTCTCGAAGAGAAATTCGATCTCTTCGAGCCATTGTTCCAGCTCGTCTTCAGTCCATTTTCCAACAAGGTTATTGACTGTCGACAGAGAGGTATTTAGTGCAGATGGAGTGGGGCTAGAGGCTTGTTGTGCAACTAAAGCTTCGGCGCTCTCCTTCTTGGTTCTCTCCGACTCGAGCTCCCTGTCCTTGAGGGCTAGTTCATGCTGTCTCCTCCGCTCCTCTCTTTCTTCTTCTTCCTGTCTTCTCCGCTCCTCTCTTTTGTCTTCTTCTCTCCTTCATTCGGCTTCTTGCTGTCTTCTCCGCTCCTCTCTTTCGTCTTCTTCTCTCCTTCCTGTTCCTGACTGCTTGCTTGCCTGTGTTCTTCTTCATACTTTCTCTTCTCAACAATCCTCATTTCCTTACAAACTTTTGAGGACCTGGCTGGAAAAGACCGTCCTCCTTCCCCTATATTCTAAAATATTGGTGCTCCTCGGTTGATATGCTGATGGGAAGGGGTGCTGAGTGAGTTAACTTGGGTGTTCCCGGAGGAAAAGGTTTGTGGCGATGAGGAAGTGTCCTTAGTTTATCGGCACTTCAGTGAGTGGCACCTTTGAATGAGGTGGCACTGTGGATGAGTGTGCTGTGCGAAGGTCACACTAGGGGAAAGCGTTCCTGAAGGAAGTCTGAGTCCTTATGGGCGGATACGCTAGTAAAGGGAGTGCTCCTGAAGGCTCTATGGTCCTTATGGGCGGATGCACTGTTAATGAGGTGCTCCTGAAAGAGCCGTGTCCTTATGGGCAGAAACACTGGTTGTTGGCCACTCTGTTCAATACAGGTGCAATCGCTTATAAGAGGTTGCTTTGGTTGGGTGGCACTGTGGTGTCAGTGCGCTCCATTAGACAATGCAAAATGTCAGTGCACAATTCGTACTGGTGGTACTCTGCCTGAGCATAGGAGTGAGAGTAGGGAGTAAAGGTAAATGAGAGACTCAGCGGAAGGGAGAAAAGGAAAATTGGAAGGAGAAGATAAGTGCTTGGTGATTGGGTGCTTAGCAGTGCACTTGAATTAGTGCTGCGAGAAATGAAACTGGATGTGACACAGTGGGTAGCTAGTTATAAGAACTAGAGGGCGCTGCCTGACATGGGGACAGGTAGGATACGAGAGATGCACACAATGTGCAGTTTTAGCACTTGCAACAAGCAAGTCTAAGATAAGATATACCCCACTCCTTCACTCCAGTTGGAAAACGCGTAACGAGATAGATATACATGCACTTTATAGCATACGATAAATTATCTGAGCTGAAGCACTTGAAAAGAAAAAAGCTGTTATGAGCAATTATTCGCTAAACACAAGTGCTCATACTGCACGCACTGTGTATAGGATAAAATTTTACTTGGTAATGAATTTGAAATTCTGGATTAAGTATTAAGAGAATTCTTTGTATCTGCTTTTATGATTTGTGAGTTGGTTCCCAAACTCGTAAATGAATTATGTCGGTCCCTTGTTAAGGTGAAAGGATACGCGAGGGAAAAAAAAAATTTCTCTCTCTCTCTCGGTGAGCGTTGTGTAATGGAACGTATCTGTTATGAAATTTGTTAAAGTGATTTTCTTTTAGGCTCAAGAGAAAATGCAGTCTTTTTGCGGAATTACGTTACAGTGAGCTTCTTTTGCAAAGAACTTTGAGTCATTACATATTTTCTACTGCTGCGCTCGTGTCAACAGCTGATCACATAGGGAATGGAATGAAATTGAAAGGAACATGCTCCTTTTTCAGTAATTCCGGTTTTGGATGAAAAGATGAATCTTTTAACGTTAAACCATCGACAATGTCCTTCCTTTACTTTACTTTACTTTATTATTTTAATATAGGCTGGGAGGGTGGTTAAAGGCTACGCTAGGAACTGTTTTTTTTTTTCTCCAACACTGGGACGATTCACGCATGCGCCGATTTGAACAAAACGTTTCTCGCTAGCCGTGTAAATGCCAGATACTGCTACACAGTTTCCTGTAAGCTACTGGTTATCTTAAAATTTATCAATAACCAAGGAATTGTACACTTCCTTTTCCGTAAATATTCCGAAATAAACTCTTAGCTACTGGTCCTAGCTTACACATGCAAAATTCCCTAACTACACACTCCTAATTCCTAAGTGGCAACTCACACCCTGTCCTTACACTTTGGAAATTTGCGGGTAGACACTTCGCGCTTACCTATCTGTTTTCGCTAACATAAAACCCTATACGTTCTCCTGTGTTTTGAATGCTTGTAGCGATACGAGAATTGTTGCGTTTCTTTAAAGAAATGTTAATATTACGTCTCTTATTTCCTTAATATTAGACATACATACCCTGTTTACCAATGTTCTCGCTCCGATCATCTGTGCCCTTTGAATAATGAAATTATTACTGTAAATTTTAAATAATTGATTATATATTCCTGTTTTTTTCTAGTCTAGCTTAATAGCGAGGCTAATTAACGCTAATATGACTAGATCCTGGCAAGTGGTAGTCAATGTCATAAACTGGCCGTCTTGGTTGGGGAGAGAATTGAACAAATTTAAAACTTATGACTACAAAGGAACCAAATGTGCCCAGATTATGAACAAAGGAAAAGTTATTTGAAACTTACCTTAGAATTTCCCTGGATTTACAATTATCAGATGGTTCATTTGGAATTAGAATTCTTTTACAATTTAAACGGGTTTATTTACAGAGATTTAGCAATTAAACAAGGAGACCAACAATTCAAAATGGTACCCAATGGGCAGGCTCATTAAATATATACAGACAGCAATAATGCAGTGATTGGCAACAAGCAAGCTAATTAATAAGGGGCCAATGTACAATACAATTATTCTCGTTATAATAATAATAACCTGGGTTAGGCCAAAATTACATTAAAGGGTTCTTCGTTAATTGCTGCGAAGGATTGAACTCCAGGATGGGGAAAATAATTCATATAAAATTTGGTGGGGCCACAACGGACTTCAGAAATCGGACTGCGACCAGGAATATTTCAGGATTTGAATAGCAGTCAGAATTATCGGACACAGGGCGCAATGGAACGGCGGCTCTCCGGCAAGAGAGGTTCTGGATTAGAAACGGCGGCACACACTGAAGGAAATGGAATCCCCCTATAAAAAGTTACACATTGCACATGTTAAATATTAACCACTACGTTGCCCAGCAGATGAGTATAAGGAAATCACGTAAGCACAGTATGGGAATCGTAATTGATTGGGCTTTTAACACAAGAACACATGTTCGAAATCACACCAAGAGAAAATTTAAACACTGGTATTACTTAGCCTAAATTGCCCTTAAGTTGCACTGGGGTAGGGATAACTGGAGGATTATCACGGGATCTTTGCTAAAATTCAAGGCACGTATGGGCTGGCGAGATACGGGCCGAAGCAGAACTCTTAATGAGGAAAATTGCTTTATGGAGGAAGGAGTTAAAGTTTAAAGGAAATGGAAATTTAAGGAGTTTAAGTAAAAAGGGGAAGGGCTGGTTTACTGACTATTTGCGATGTATGAACCTTGTCTGATAATTGCGGCGCCAAGCAATCGACTCGGCCATTCGTCAACGACAATTTCAACCAGCGTAAGCGGAGAAGATGGGCGACAGCTTCCGCCCAGTACTGAGATGAGAATGTGTCTGCTCTTCCAAAGCCAGCGGTGTCTTGTAGGGGCCTCATCTTTAGTCTGACATTCCTGCAAACACGTGAAGACAACCAGCAAAGAGGGCAGAGGAAAACGTCATGCGTGTAATTACTTAGAGTTAGGTCCTACCTGACAGCTAGTCCCTACTATGCGTGATAACCCTTCCCAGGCGCTAACTACTCCATCACGTGATGGGGGTGAAAAGGGGGAATGGAG
The DNA here is from genome assembly GCF_040412425.1 of Macrobrachium rosenbergii. Taxonomy (NCBI): domain Eukaryota; kingdom Metazoa; phylum Arthropoda; class Malacostraca; order Decapoda; family Palaemonidae; genus Macrobrachium; species Macrobrachium rosenbergii. The sequence continues at coordinate 79,455,926 of NC_089752.1, read as the reverse complement.
GCCCATCTGCTACCCACTGGTGCTAACAGTTCTGATCTAGTTCAAACTATGCTTGCTTCTGCCCGTCACCCACCAATTTTCCTGGCCTGACAGTCAAATGAATAGCAGACTGCAGTTCAAAATTAATGATGCACGGGCACCTACATGAGGGAGGAATATATCCTGACAATATATATATATATATATATATATATATATATATATATATATATATATATATATATATATATATATATATATATATATATATATATATATATATATATATATCACATATGTGTGTGTATATATATATATATATATATATATATATATATATATATATATATATATATATATATATATATATATATATATATAGAGAGAGAGAGAGAGAGAGAGAGAGAGAGAGAGAGAGAGAGAGAGAAAAAAAGTATATCTTAGTTTAACCAGACCACTGAGCTGATTAACAGCTCTCCTACAACTGGCCCAAAGGATTAGATTTATTTTACGTGGCTAAGAACCAACTGGTTGCCTAACAACTCAACCTACAGCTTATCGTGGAATCCGAACCACATTATGACGAGAAATGAATTTCTCTCACCAGAAATGAATTCCTCTAATTCTTCACTGGCCGGTAGGAGAGTTGAACGCTGGGCCAACAGCGTGCTAGCCGAGAGCTCTACCCACCCTTCCAATGAAGAACTGAGAGAGAGAGAGAGAGAGAGAGAGAGAGAGAGAGAGAGAGAGAGAGAGAGATTGTGTGTATTTAAACATATAAACATAATTGTCATTATTAAGCAGTTTGTGTGCGCGGTAATGTATAAAGAAGAATACGAAAAGAAGATGAACAGCATTTTAAACGACAAGACAAAATTCATTAAAATCAACAGACCCTACTGATCAATTAAAGAAGAAAATGGCACGTCTAGCAAAGGAGGCCAACAAACTGTGCCAGAAGAACATTTTCCCGAACATCGCGGGAGACTTCAGCCCTGGATATTGTTATGGCACAGTTAAAACTCATAAAAACGGTAACCCACTCAGACCGATATCGCAGATCACATCCCCCACCTACAAAATAGCCAAGACTCTGAACGACATAATCATCAAACATACCCATGAAATACACAATAAGATCAGCAACGGAATTCATAGATATCTTGAAAACTAAAAACCCAACCAAAGAAATTGCATCAATGGAGGTCGAAAGCTTATTTACTGACGTGCCAGTAGACACCACTGTAAACATAATCCTCAGTTACATGTACCGTTCACAAGCAACCCCACCACAAATTCAAGAAAAGACTATAAGGAGAATGCTCGAAGTATGCACAAAGAAGCACCATTTCACTCCCACAAAGAAGACTTACTCTGCCATGTAGATGGTGCGGCTATGGGTTCCCCCCTAGGTGTTCTTATGACGAACGCGAGCATGGCCGATTTAATGGAAACCGTATTCAGTAACCATGAAAAACCTAAAATCTGTTCAAGATACATTGACGACATTTTCATTGCAATAAACAACACACAAGATCCACATAAACTGAAAGACACCTTTACAGAAAAACCCGTGCTAAATTTCAGTATAGAACACAGTGTAGACCAAAACCTACCAAGAACAAGAAAATATGACCCGGCGGTATACATAAAGGAGTCTAACATAGTGCGTCGCCTTAATGGGAGAGGTGACTGCTCTGAGGCGTATAAACGGTCAGTAGTCAAATCGTATGTGCGTCCGGCCTTCACCCACTGTACCACGTGGAAAGCGACACACGTGGAACTGGACAGAATACAACAGCTGTTCAAAAGCAATGGATTTAAAGATAAAATTACACAACCAGAAATATGAAAGTTTGTTGGCCGTTTCTATCAGCAAAACAACGAACCAGAAAATTATTACAAGAGATAGTACAACAGGTAACAATATAGCCTACTACCAGACTAATTTTAACAAAGAATACAGCAACAAAAGCAACATCACCAAGAAAATCATTAAGAATGGAGTCAAGCCACGAGCCCCCTACACCGACATAAACACATGGGTAAATTGCAAGCCCAACTTATTGGCATCCATTGTAATGAAAAGCAACCCCTGTGGGACCCACGCCGAAGGAGATGATTACCAATTTAGTTTATGAATTTACTTTCCCCGAGGAGGAATGCAGACCTTCCTGTGAAAGCTACATCGGTAGGACTTCGACTACACTTAGACGGCGATTATTCGCGCACAGAAACACGGGATCCATCTTTCAACATTACAGACAAGCAGAGCAAGAAAGCGTCGTTACAAGAACCGATAGACAACACCAGAAAAAATACAAATGCAATACATATCGGGACATGACAATATCAGAGGCTGTGTATAACAACAAACAAGCCCAAGCTAAACGTTCAGATGGAAAGAGATAGCGCCCTGCCCTCCCTCCGCCCCAGGGAAAAGAGACAGGGTTAAGGTCACGACAAAACAAGCCCCGCCTAAATACCACAGACGAAAACATTAATAATTTTGTTCGTAATATAAGAACTAGAACTAATGCAATAATGTATTTACACTATATAATAACATATGTAAATAACTAACAGCCACCTTAGAAACTAAGCATTATAAATAAAAGCAACCCCCCCAAACCGAAACCGCCGTCTTCATAGAGCTACAAATAGAATGGAGGATGTTATTGCACATTAATTCTTGCTTGACAAAGCCTGCGGCACAGACGAAACGGAACGGACCGTAGCAAGTGAAATAAATGAAAACCACCCTGACTGTGTGTCCTTATCCAGAATTTTGAAGAAAGACTGAAAGCAGAAGTGAGAAAATATGAAAAGGTCAGTACCAAAGTAGGTAATGCCACAAAGGCGATCACCAAAAAAATATACAATATATATATATATATATATATATATATATATATATATATATATATATATATATATATATATGTATATATATATATATATATATATATATATATATATATATATATATATATATATATATATATATATATATATAATATAAATCATGTACATGGCTCCACTTTAGGTCACATGCCACCCAAAGATATTATCCTTCTCTATTCCAGAAATATACTTTTCCTACGTCGAGAAATAGAGATGCCAGGTGTCATAAAATAATTTTTTTTACCTCATTTTAACCATGCTAAACATTTTTCTGGAGTACTAAGTTCAAGACATTTACAAGAAATTGAAGCATTAGTAAAAACTCAAGTAATAATAGATGAATTGTAATTTTTTTGAATTTTTACCGCCTGAAGCATTAAAATCATAGCTAATAAACGCAGTACATTCATGACAAAACAGATTGTTAACGAAAATTCAGTAATTCTTTATAGTCAGAGAAAACATGTAAAGAAAGGCAAATGCACGTGGTAAACATGACAGACAATCAAGTGAATGATTGAACCAAATAAAAACTGAATTTTTAATATCTATTAACAATGGACATGCTGGATTCATAACGGAGCATTAGAAATCAATAATAATAATAATAATAATAATAATAATAATAATAATAATAATAATAATAATAATAATAATAATAATAATAATACGCGCTGCCGCTGGCCAATCATGATTCAAAGAAAGAAGGAAAAGCTTCACTATTATTGTAGTTACCGGCCGTAGTAGCTAGTTATTATTATTATTATTATTATTATTATTATTATTATTATTATTATTATTATTATTATTATTAGGAGGAGGAGGAGGAGGAGGAGGAAGCAGATCCTCTCTTAAACATGTCCTGTTAAATTGGGTGGCTGCATCATTTGAATTAATTTTATATTTTTTCTTCTATCAAAGCATGAACATCGGCTAATTATAGTCTAGTATTAATGCAGAAGAAAAAAAGACCTATTAAGTGAATTTTGTGTTTCTATTACCTTTGTATTATATACTTTTTTCTTTTCATGGATGACTAATTTATAAAATACTGTACTTAGATTGCGACAGTACTTGCGCTCTCTTCACAGCGTCCTTTCGATGACAACAGGAGCAATCGTAAACGGTGCGTACTATTTTGCAACTTCTTCATCTGTAAATTGAAGAAAATAGAAGCACACATTTCACTTCATGGGACTTTTTCCTTTTCGTCAAGTGTAACGTAAATGATTTTCGACTTTTTATTAAAAATAATGATAGTCAATTGGCTATTATTACAGTTAAAATAATAATAATAATAATAATAATAATAATAATAATAATAATAATAATAATAATAATAATAATAATAATTATTATTATTATTATTATTATTATTATTATTATTATTATTATTATTATTATTATTTGCTCCTCTGTTTAAATCATGATTAGTTTTTGGTGGCCCTTTAAGGTCGTTGCCGTCTTGTTTACCTTCTCGATCTCGAAATGGTTGCTGACGCCAGTATGATGCTGTTGGGTGGGCCTGGTGTAGCGACTCTGGAAGGAGATATTTCGACAGGTGTAATATTTTTGGAGGAAGAGAGGGCGCTGACAATTGAAAGCCATTTGATCGTGCTGGATTCTTCCTCCTGAAGATAGTGGAAAGACATTCTGATGCCCGACTCAAACATTGTCGATTAAAGACCGGGCATATCGTAATGGCTGGTTTTGGCGATCATCGCCACCACTCGCGGTGTTTGGGCCACAAAAAAGCAATTGTCAGCTGATTACGACACCATGGCGTCATACGCAATTAACTATAGTGACAGCATTGCATTATGCACGTACGTAGTCGTACACGCATGTTGCTGATGATTTAGGCCACACCCACATTTGGCTGTTGCAACAGGATGGCGCAGTGCGTAAAGGCATGGCGATGAATGGCGATTCAATTGCGCTATAGTTATGTCACAATGGTTACATGAGCAACGACATCGTAATTGTGTCGTGAACATGAATGCCACCATATATAAAGTGCCAGGTGAACTTGCCACCAATCATTCTCATCATTGCAGTCGCATACAGAGCAAGAACATTGAGGAGATGGTTTTGGTACACCTCATACCTAAGAACCAACATGATCCTGAATTATTAAAATGCATTTTGGGTGTTCACGATGCCATGTTGCAGTTAAGAATCCTAAGGTACCTGGAGGAACGAAAATGCAAGAGGCATAGAAAATCAAGATGTTGCTCGGTCTGGCCCTACTTACAACACAGACAGGAGAAAGGATGCTATGACAACTTGAAACAAGAATTGGCAACTGACAATCCAGGACTGTACAGGAATTTTACCAGGTTTACGGGGGAACCTTTCGATGAAATTGTGGAACATGTCACACCCTACATAAAGGAGACCCTCACATTCTGGAGGAGACCAATTGAGCCAAGCCTGGATGTTGAAATTACCCTACGTTACCTTGCAGCTGGAGAATCCTACAGGAGCCTGACCCACCAATTGCTTGTAGCTTCCAACACAATCTGCAGTATTGTGCCTGAGATTTGTAGAGCCATTGTGGCTGCCTATGGAGATGAGGTATGCAGGCACCCAGCACCCCAGAGGAATGGAAGGAGGTAGCCCGTGGGTTTGAGCAACGATGGAATTTCTTAAGAAGTATATGATGAAACCATACCCTGCACGATGCTTGGCAAAACCTGAATGCATCTACAACTATCGACTAAGCAGTGGAAAATGCCTTTGGGATCCTAGCAAGTAGGTAAAGATTGTTCACAATTATTATTACTGTCTTTATCTGGTCTGCTTGTTGAAATACATATGTAATGTGAAATACCTTTTGTATACCATCTAATAACTAAATCAATATTTTCCATTTGTCTCCCACAGGTTCAGAGTGTTTCACTCGACCACATCATCACGATCGTATCGAGTCCGTGGTGTTGGCTGCTTGTGTGTTGCGCAACTTAATTATGACAAGATATCCTCATGCCAGGAGTGAGGGAGACCAAGAGGACTCAGTGACACGTGAGGTCCTACCTGGCAACTGGAGGTCTGACCTAATTGTACCAAGCCTGACTTCCCCACACCGGCAGACACCAACCATGACTGGGAAGGCTCAACGTGACCACCTGCGTGAATGTGTTAAATCCCCTGCAGGCTCCGTTCATTGGCAGGAATCTATGATATAAGGAAAAAATATAAATTGCCTTTTCATCTTTTACTTCAGAATGCGTTCATCTCGAGAAATGGGAGTAATTCATGAAATCCTTACTGATGATTAAAATGTAACATTATATGCACATTCTAATAACTTGTATTTTATTGCATTATCAGCTTGTTAGTACTTTCTTATCTGACTGACTTATGTGCGTAGACGTAAATGGTGATTATTAACCACATTGTGATAACTAACTTAAAGAATCTTATATACATAATATAAAATATGTTTAAAAACTATGTAAAATCCTAAATAAAAGTTAAAATCCAAAAATATTGATATTAATGATTACCATATATATTTTAATTTTTAGATGTATTCAGTGTCATTTTATCTATATCTGAAGTTCTCAAAGTATATGAAAATTACTGAGAATCTTGAATCCAATATATATTTTACTTATTAATAGTTTTCATGTGTTATTTTGTCTATCTGAAGTTCTGAAAATATATAAAAAATACTGAGGATAATTTCCACATATATATATATTACTTTTTACTTGTTTTCATTTTCATTTTGTCTTTATCTGAACTTATGAAAATATATCATGCTTTCAGTCCTATCCAGTTTAACAACCTTGAAAATATTGGAGATGGTTTGTAGGAATTATATACTTCAGGAAATCGTTATAAAAAAAATGACCGTGTTCATCATTTTAATTGTTGAAGTAATGTAAATAAGTCATTTTTAAACAAACAAAAAAATTCTCTTAAGGATTTTGGTAATTTTAAGTATTGTTATAGAAAATAACATCAGTTATTAGTGCTTTTAGGAAAATTCTATACATACACAATATAAACATTGTACACATTTTATTATATTACAAAAAAGATACATATACAATTTACAGTAACATATAATAATTATGTCTTCGTTATCACAGAAAAATTAGGCTACAAAAACTTTTTTTTCTTTTTGTTATCGTGGACACAACAACAAAAAGGAAAAAAATCAGGAAACAAAAATACACTAAAGTTGAGAAGTTGGAGGCATCGTCTTCTCTGGCAGAACAGTCGAAGTGGCACTTGAAGTAGTGGGTATTACGGACTCTAAGAAACTGGTACTGGGAAGGCTGACGTTATGGAGATCTACCGCAGGCGAAACTGGCATAACAATAGTATGTATGGGTGTAGACGACCCATCACCAGGAACAGTGCTTAGCCAAGTAGACATGCGCTGACCCTGGGCATACATAGCCAGTTGTTGCCCTGTCATCCGGCAAAACTTGCTCCGGTTGTGCGTAGGGTGTTGAAGGCATAGGTGCAGAAGGCTGAGACAAAAAAGATCTGGTGGACGAGTCTTGCTCCATTTCCGAAAACGTCTGTCTGGTGCTTGGGAACAAATAAAAACTCTCTTTCAGTCTCCCTTCTTTCGTGGCCTTCTGCAGTTTCTGCACCTGAAGCCCGATCTCCGTCTGCAGGTATGGATAGAAGACCGAGTCAGTCTCTGAGCAATCCTTCGCAACCTTTTTTAGGTGGAGGTTCCAGTATACCTCTTTTGGGTTGGATTCGATCTTCTCCAAAATTGCTTTCTTCGGTGCTTCGGCATTTTCAGTCACCTAAAGGAAAAAAATAGTCATTATAGAATGGTGATTTATTATATTCCATTTCAGAAATGAAAACCAGAAACAAATAGCAGATACAACAAAAACAAATCTATATAGTTTAATGTTAAGAAAATCAAATATTTTATGAATGTTAATCAACGTGTTTGTAAATGTAATGTTTTGTTTCAATATTGAAAATAATAAAATTTTTCCTTCTCAAGGACGAAGCCTTTTCTTTCCTGACGCTCCTCGAAGGCGGGGATGATCGTCACGCCATCATCATCCCCATCAGCAGACAAAAGTTCGGCAGGGCCCTCAGGAGGGGCAGAGGCAGCAGCAGCAGACTGTAGGGAAAGAAAAAGGAAAATGGATTAATAATTTTGGAAGCAGCATATGTAACTTTGAGTGACCTGTTAATCATTAGTGAAACATGAAAACGTATATTATGAAGTTTAATAATAATGAAAAACAAATTTACCATATGAAATCAACCCAGGGCAGAACAATTTTCTGACATACCTCTTTCAATCCAAGGGTCTTGGGCTTCTTCTGACGGACAATGTGCTTCCCGAAGAATTTAAATTCAGAGAGAATCCACTTCTCCCTTTCCGTCAGGTCCCTCACTGTTGCCTGGCCGCTTTTTCCATTCGTCAGCTGCCCATAACTGTTGCGGATCGAGTTCAACCAGGTACTTAGCTGAGGTCCTGTTAAAGGCGGGCCGAGGGACTTGGCCTTCTCATCAAGGAGCTGCATCTTCTTGGCCACTTTCTTGAAGTCAGTGAGCCCCCTGTCATACAAAAAACGTGCTCCTGCAACCATTCTCCCAACATCCTCTCTTGGTCATCTGTCAGGAAGACACATGGTGTTTTTTTCCTACGCTTCTGCATTCCTGACCCTTTGTCACCCTTCCCTGCATCCGTCGTAGAGATACACTCATCATCGCCTTCTACGTCATCCTTGAACATGACCTCAGCATCCTCCCCAAGTTCCAAGGCCAGCACAGGGTTCAGTGTCTCATTCTGGTCAGCTGGGGCCACTGACGGTGACGGAGACAAGTAGCTCTCTTTGGCAGCTTGATGATGGGCCTGCTGACAGGGGTCACAGTCAGTAGAAAACAGAAGCAAAGGACAAAGAGCCCTGGCACTGGATGGTTGCTGCAGAAGGGGATGGAGCACCCTGAAGAGGGGAGTCCTTGTGGGGCACAATCTTTATTGTCTTCTTCCTCATGTGTATAACCCCTGACGGAGTTATACAATCCAACAAAGGGCACAGCGAGGAGAGCAGCACAGGTTGCAGTAAGGTTGCTCGTGAAAGACTGGTGACCTCTCATGTGGGCTGGTGCCTTTTATACGCTCGGCGAAGTGCGTGAGGCAGCATTACCAAGTTGCAACCCTAGCGGCGCACTATGCCGGACTGCCATGTCACCATGGTGATTCATGGCACATGTTGTAATGGATGGCACATGTTGCAATTGTGAGTTACGGCTTGCTCAGTCAAATAGCGACACCATTGCGTCAGTGCTGTGTCTTACGGAATGTCATGGCGACAAATGACAGTTGTCGCAACTCAACTGCGTATGTGTTGGGTCCATCATCACTTGGTGCATGTCGCCAAACTCATGGCAGTTGTTGGCCACTTGGTCATAATTGCATTGTAATGAGCAAATTTCGCCCGTTACGGTGTGTGTGGTCTTGAATCACCAATGTGTGAGTCGGGCATTATAACCTGCATTCATTGTTGGTTTTAGCTCCTGTACGTACAGTGGTTTTACGAGTAGGAGGAGTGTGTTACTGGGATTACTGGTTTTGTATGGCACTTTCTTGAAAGTTCGTGGCGGTCATTTTGATAGGTGAGTTGTTGTCATCCCAATATATGTTTTGACATGAGGACATCTCTCACTTGGGCATTTGCATCATACTAGTGTCACCAACTAATGAAATACCAACAAGTCCACAAAAACTAGAACAGCCTTCAACTGCCGTTACCAGCTAATCATAATTCAGAATGGGCAGCAATGCCATCAGGATAAATCACCAATTGTTAAAACAATAACCATTTTCTATGGGAAGCAGCTTTGGTGCCCCCAGCTGCCAGCTAAGAGTGCAGCCAGCAAAAATTTACGCTACCCAGACTGTCAGCAAAAAGTAAAAAAACACAACATGACAACTACTCTCCCAGCTGTGCTATCTTTTGAGGACTTGGGGGCTACGTTTGCTTTTTTTATTTATCAGTTTCTGTATCTTATTCCACATTTTAATCCATGTAAGACTATTAATGTATATATGGCCGTTTCCCTTTCACCATTGTCAGGTATTTATATGTCTGCTCTTTCCAGCCATGACAATAACATCAATTTTTCCCTTGGCCAAAGGATTATCAGCGTGGCGACTTTTGGAAAACAACATTCTCTTAGGGCCGACACACGTGCATTGTTTCATGCATGGAATTTTATTTGTTGCATATGAAAGTCTTTCTTTTTGACGTTCTAGAATTCATAAATAACAGGTTACAACAATTAGTCATTCGAATTATAGTTGATACTAATCATCTGATTTTTATTTGACAGGCCATACAATGGTATATATTCGAGCTGTTTCCAA
>NC_089752.1:79420680-79440680 GCF_040412425.1 Macrobrachium rosenbergii | reverse complement strand
GGACTCATTCGAAGTGGATCACAAACACATGAGCCTTGTTTATCGACCCTGTTTAAAAGATTTCCAGGAGGCGTCGTGCAATTTGACTCCTTATCAAAGAATCGGATGAAGGTGAAAAGTTGGCAAATATTTCACAACCATACATTTTATTTTCTAACATCATCTTGTACCTATGACTTATAGTTTTAGCTGATCATAGAAGAACACACCACTTTCTGCAGTCAGAGATATTAAAAGTCATTCATGGCTTAGAAGACAGTAACGGCTCCACCCTCTACTACGTCATAAACTGAATTATCTCATGAAGTTTAAGAATTTAATTACACGATGAAAATACATTTCTCAAAGTAGTTGCAAAGATGCTAAATGATCACCAATGATCAAATAAATAAACCTGAAGGCCAAAATTATACATTCTGCTACTATTACTACCACTATTGCTGTATTTCCACGGCAGCATAGATGCCACTTGCATCAGAATCTTTCAGCTATTCATAAAGACTTTGCAAATGTTTCTTTATTGTTAATGGGTCCTGGCCTCCCAGAATTCCGGGTTTTCATTTGAGAAATGTATAAAGTAATTTTCAAGTTAAATATGCGTATTAAAATGAGGAACAAACTCATGTTAGGGAAGGAGTCCTAAAGAACAGTGATGAAATATTTTGAGTAAAGAAAGTAAATGAAAGTTCATACTGTTATAGCCTTGGACATCACATATTCGATTTATATCTATATGTAACTATGTTTTACTTTATTGTATTTATTTCTAATGGAGCTGAGCTTTTCCATTACTATATGGCACAAACCTGCTATCATTCATTTCCATTGCTGTACTGATAACTAAATAATTACTGGTTGTATTTAGCTTTCCAAAAATCTTCTCAGAACAATAATAATTCTATAAAGACTGAAAATAAATGTAACATTTACTTTTGGGTACTAAAAATGTTCACAATTCAAAAAGGCATTGCAAAGTTATATTTTTTTCGCAAAATAAAAATCAGACTGGACTCAAATTTTCTTACCTGTTCAAGGAGTGGAAAAACTACCACGGTTTTTTCTCTCCCGTATACAAGGTTGCAAGCCGTCAAAACCACGGGACATTAGCCATTCTTTGATCTTTTGACAGGTAAGGTTTATCGAAACCAAGTGAATGTTTAAAAAATAGATTGTTTACTCTACCTAAGAGGATCTATACGGCATTGGTTGGTATGGTGATCTGATTCTTTGATAAGGAGTAAAATAAAAAAACCGTGCACGACGCCTCTGAATCTCATAGTAGGTTGGTGATTGGTTGAGTTAGAAGTTTTCCTTTTGCCAACAAAGGCGACACGTAAGTTTAGTAGTGTCTCTTTTGAATAAAGCTATGAAGCATAGTTGTTTAATATTCCTTACTATTACTTAAAAAAATAGGAGATTGCTTTTTCATCAGCAATAAAAAATATCTTTAACATAAGAAGGAACAACAGACTGGCTTTTCCCTTTATAAAAGCTAACATAGCTAAGTTTTTCATATAGCTAAGCCTTAATAAGTTTCCAAAATAATGATAACATTGGCTAAAGGCTCTTCAAATAAAATAAGAGCGTTTATCTTTTTCCTAAAAGATTATGTTGCCCTGATAACGGTAAATAGATTATTTATGACTTACTGTGCTACTTTTCAAATGAGATTAAGTAAATGTAGAAAGACGTAATATTCTAGATCACAGGTAAAGAGATTTCTCATCTTGAAGAATGCATTTAGAAAATTAGAGTTCGGAATTGATCTAAAGTATGATTGATATTGTAAGATCAAGGCAAATTAAAAGAGATATTGAAGCATTATTGGAAAGAAATGGATTTGTTCTTTTAAAGTGATGACTATGTTACAACGGTTTTCGATACAGAATTCAATGAAAATATTGGAATTCTGTTTTTATTAGGGTTGTGGATCTGAAGAAAGAAAATTGTAAGATGATGCCCAAAGTTATAATATCTATTAGCAGTAGGGGGAACGACCATGCATGTACGTACTATACATATAACGTATAATGTTCATCCCATCTTTTTTCTTCACTAAGGGGACCTTACCCCTTACAGACCTTATAGTTCGTTCGGGTTGCCCCAGGTCCCACAGTGTGTGGCACCTCTGATGTCTACCAGAGATTGCCAATGCATCTTCCAGTATATTTTGCATCTTCCAATCTTGGATGGTCTGGGATGCCTCTTAGATATTTGTCGAGCTTATTCTTAAACACATCTACACTCACTCCTGATATGTTCCTCAGATGAACCGGTAGCACATTGAATAGACGCTGCATTATCGATGCTGGTGTGTGGTGGACTAATGTCCTGTGTGCTTTCCTTAGTTTTTCTGGTATAGTTTTGGGCACTATTAATCTACCTCTGCTTGCTCATTCTGATATTTTTAGCTCCATGATGTTTTTGGTAATTCCTTCTCTCTGTTTCCATGCCTGTATTATCAAGTAGCATTCTCTTCTCCTTTCGAGACTATATAAATTTAAGAATTGTAGTCTTTCCCAGTAGTCAAGGTCCTTAACTTCCTCTATTCTAGCTGTAAAGGGCCTTTGTACACTCTCTGTTTGTGCAATATCCTTTTGGTAGTGTGGGCACCATATTATATTGCAATATTCAAGTGGACTACGTAAGTACGTTTCATAAAGCATAATCATGTGTTTGGCTTTTCTTGTTTTGAAGTGCTAGAACAACATTCCCATTTTTGCTTTGCATTTTGCCAATGGTATTGCTATTTGATCATTGCATAACATATTCCTATTCAACATCACACCAAGGTCTTTAACTGCTTCCTTATTTGTAATCGTCTCCTTATTAGGTCCTCTATATGCATATAGCATTCCTTCTTTATCACCATAGTTTATTGATTCAAATTTATCAGAGTTAAATACCATCTTATGTACCTCTGCCCATTTATATATTTTGTTTAGGTCTCTTTGTAGCGAGTTCCTATCTTCATCACAAGTAATTTCTCTACTTATTCTTGTGTCATCGGCGAAACTTCTCACTACTGAGTCCTTAACATTACTGTCTATGTCTGCAATCATAATCACAAACAGCAATGCAGCTAACACCGTTCCTTGTGGTACACCGGATATTACCTTAGCTTCATCCAATTTCTCGTCGTTTGCAATCCCTATCTGTTTTCTGTTTTGCAAAAATTTTTTTATCCATCTTCCTACTTTGTCTACAGTGTTATGTTTTCTCATTTTTTCACTAATATATTATGGTCTACCTTGTCAAAATCTTTTGCAAAGTCTAGGTAAACCACATCTGTATCTTTATCGTTTAACATGTTTTTATATATGCTTTCATGGTGGACTAACAGTTGGGTTTGTGTACTTTTTCCAGGTACAAAACTGTGTTGTCTTATATTAAACAAACTATTTTTCATTAAATGCTTCATTATATTTTTCTTCATTACCTTTCATACACTTTCATAATATGAGATGTCAGACTATAGTCTTGATCCACTTTTGAAAATAGGAGCAATATATGCTAATTTATGCTCATCATAAATCTTGCCTGTATCTACACTTTTTCTGAAAAATATTGCGAGCGGCTTTGCGATTGAATGAACCACTTTCTTTAACAAAATGGCAGGGGTGCCTTCTGGTCTGGCTGCTTGTCCATTTTTAATTTTATTAATAGCCTGCACAATATCAGCTTCATTAATATCTATGTCTGATAAATATTCACTATTTTCATCTCTAATTTCTGTATCATTATCTTCATTATCAATTCTAGGTGTAAATTCACTCTTATATCTTTCTGTTAATTTGTTACATATTTCCTTTTTTTCATTTGTTAATCGCCCTTCATTTCTTAGAGGGCCTATTTCTACTCTTCTTTTATTCATCTTTTTTGTATATGAGTAAAAAATTTTGGGGTTTTGCTTGATACTTTTTAGGGTCTTTTCTTCTAGGTCCTGTTTTTCATTTTCTTTTGATTGTATAATCTTTTGTTCTGCATTTTCTATCTTACTTTCTAGTTCCATCACTTTCCATGCATTCTTTTCTTTTGCAAGAGCTTTTTTCCACTTTCTGATTTTCTGGAACAGGATCCTTCTGTCTCTTGGTATGCATGACTGATGTTTACTTTTCTCCTTCGGTATATATCTATCCACTATTTTCTCTAATATTTTATATGATATATCCGTATTTACCTGTATATTATCACTTACGAATATGTTTTCCCAGTCTTGTTTAATTCTTCATTTATTTCTGACCATTTTGTATTCTTACTATAGAAATTGTATTTTCCATATCCTTCCCACTTTTTCGACTCTTGCTTATCTGTTTTCACTTGCTTTGGAATGGACTGTTAATTCTAAGACATTATGGTCTGAAATACTCTTATTATATATTATTATATCTTTAACATAATTCACCTCGTTCACAAATACTAGGTCTAAAATATTATCCTTTCTTGTTGACAGGTGATTTAATTGCTGGATGTTATGTTCTAGTAGCATATCTAATAGTTTTCAAATTGCCTCTTATCTTCTGCGCTACTATTACTCTATTTTTTATATGTATAAATACAACCACAATCTATGAAAGGAAAGTTAAAGTCTCCGGATATGAGTGTATTCCATTCTTTGTGATTTCTACACATATCATCTAATTTGTCTATTATTATATCAAACTCTTTAATATTAGGGGGTCTGTATATTACAATGTTCACTATTTTTTCATATTCAGATTCTACCTCTATTAATTCACATTCTTTTACTATATTTCTCACAGATTTTTCCTTGATTTACGTCTCTCCCATATATCACGGTTCCCCCTTGATTCCTATTTTTTCTATCTGATCTATACTTTTGGAAACCCTTTATCTGATCATCATTACCAGTATCTTGGGAGTACCAGGTTTCACTTATAATCATTATATGGATTTTTTTTCAATTTGGGTTAGTTCTTCTAAGAACTCTATTTTTCTTTTTGAGTTACTCGAAACTAAACCCTGTGCATTTGTCACTATGATGGTTTGCGTGTTATCCCCATTATCTAATATGGGTAATAATAAGGATTTTCTCATGCCTCTTCCCTGTTCTGGTATGTTGTTCTTTTCTTCATTTCCATAAATGTGGACATTAAAAAATCCAACTTTTCCAACATAGTTGATCTTCCATCTTCATATTTATTCATAATTTTGTACCTGCATCTATCTCCATATCTGCACCATCCCTATACATCCTAGACTCATTGCTTCGTTGCACTGTATCTGAGTGCTGATGCCTCATATCGTGATGCTGACATTTCATAACGTGTTGCTGGGTTGCTTTTTTTCCTTTGTCTCATACTCTTTATTCCTTTCTTTATTTGTTTCATTTTTACTTTGATTTTTTATATGTATTTGAATTGATTTTCGTTCTTCATGGCTACAGGATGCCTATATCTGCACTTTTTGTTGAATCTGCACCCTTTCCCTTGTCTCAAGTTTCTGCATATTTTTGGATGTAGATCGCTGCATTCAACCTCATAGCCGTCTAGATATGCGCATTTGCCATAAATCTCATAGTTGTGACATATCTTGGGATGTTTGTAGTGACATCTTTCACCGAATCTGCAGTTCCCTCTTTTCAAAAGAGTGCAGACTGTGTCTTTCTTTTCTTTTTTTCTTGCTCTTTCCCATCAGTATGTATATCCACGTACAACCTCATTGGGATTTTATTTTGGGTTGTCATTTCATAGTTTATTTCTTCGTATGTATGCTGTTGTATTGCCTCATATGTAGAGTCTATGAGTTTCTCTGCATCCATACTCTTATCCTGTTCTTTGTTTTCATTATTGTTTTCTATCTCTTCAATCGTATTTTCTTCTATTTCGTTTTCCTCTTCTTCCTCTTCCTCATTTTCTTCATCCTCAGCTATTTGTACATTAAGTCTTGACTTAATAACATTGTCTATCCATATTAGACATGTTGAGCTAAATACTTGTGTGTCCTTTTTTATTTTGCTGTACTTCTGCACATGTAGGGTGAGTTGGCATGTGGCATGCACAGCATTTCCTTATTAGGTTTTGTGGATTTACAATGCTATACCACACATTACATAGATTGCATGCTTCAGGAATTCATTTTCCTATTGCATCAATCAGTATATTCACCATATTCACCTTGTTCTATTTCTTTGTTGGGATGTGTTGATTGATGTAGATTTTCTTTATAAGTCTCTTGATCACTGGACTTTCTTTGGTATTCCTTCAGTTATTTTCATTGTGTTTTCTGCTGACTTGTTCCAGCTTGAAGGATCATATCCTTTCACTATGTCTGTGTAAGTTTTTGCATCTTTTTGGTTGGAGTTGTTATTGATCTCAATGATAAGAAACCCCAGCTCCCTGTTTGCCAATTCATCATATTGGTAGTCTGCTAGGCAAGCTAGATTCCTCCATCTTTTGCCGCTGTTGTTGCTAGACGCTTCCGTGATGCTCAGTTTTTAATATTTCACTCAAAAAAAAAAAAACACCTTAGTCGACGCTTTATCATACTATTCTGACTTTAACCCTTAAGGGACTGCATAATTTATCAATGAGCAGCACCCCAGACCGGGGAAACTTTGAGGTCGGCAAAATAAAAAAAAAAAATCACATCAATGGAAAGAGAATAACATGTACATTCACCCTGTATAAATAAAAAAATTCTAAAAAAATTTCCCTACCTTCCACGAGAAGTTGAAAATTATTATTTACAACCCCTTGTGGGGCCTCATTTACAAGACAATCGTAAATTTTACCAACTTATATATGTTTTTTCTAATAAATAAATTCATTGTATTTTGTCAAATTAGTATTACTGCTCACACAATATTAAAATGGATAAGAAATAAAAGCAGTACCAAATTTTTGCATATTTGTTTTAAAATATTCAGGTAAATTTACGAGAAGTAAGATTCATTAACTTTTTTTTTTACTTTTACATGCTTTTTCTAATATTTCTTTGCAATTTTCTTTGTAAAATTACATTTACAACCGACATACTATCATAAAAGACAAAAATAAAAAAAACAACAGCAACCCCTTCGTATATTTACAAGCAAATTTACAAAAAACTCATGTGAGAGAGAGAGATGCAGTACTTTCCCCCTTGAAGTCACAAGCATTACTGATACAGGCCTAACTCTCACGTCTGTATAAAAGTTGCCATTAGTGAATTTATAGCATATAGAAGTATTGGCACCTTTGTTTCGAATCATTATTACCATAAAAGTGGTGCGTAATACTGCTTCACACTGAAGCGTAATCCGTCCACCTCCCCAAACCTGTTTTACTTCACACTGAAGCTCAATCCATCCACTAAGGGTTAATTTAATCACCGGCAGTTCACGAACACTTCTAGCCTATAGATCACTCACTAGTCGTATGTTATATGTGTGAAATCGGGTTGATTATTCAGACCAAGAACGAATGCATCTTCAGACCAAGAACAGGCACTTCAAGAGAGGTACCCTCGGATCAAATTTATAATTTTCCAATAGCTTAATTAAACAACAATGAAAAACATCCAAAATACTGTCTTCATTAGAGAATAGCAATGTGCATAAATAATTATTTTGTATGTAGTTAGTATACTACTATGTATTTTAGGAAGTTTGAGTCATCAATTTTGCCAATATCTCAAATTTATTGATGGATTGGTGTGTAACTTTGCAACGGTGTGTTTCACACACTCCCCTAATATTTTGTAATGAATTCAGTTTCTAAATTCGGCTTTTTCAGGCACTTTACTCTTGAATTTGATGGGGTAGCCAGGAAACTCACTGACGCTTTCGGAAATACGAGCTTGGGTACTACTGAACTTGTCCTGAGTATCTACTTATAGTAAATTCCTCACTACCCCCAACTTTCCTCTTCGACTCCACCATTCTTCTCCCTACTCTTCCTTGACGTCATTACACTCCGTAGTGTATGTTACTTGCGTCATGAATGTGATTTTCTTTATTTTGTTTGCATAATTTTGTGATGGAAAGTTATGCCATGTTTATTCTAAATTCACTGTTCTACACGTATAATGAAAAATAATCGGTTAAAATCACAGAACAGTTTATAACCATTTCAACATGTAAATCATAACTGAACAGCGACGAGACAACCTTCTCTGTAATTACTGGATACACAAGTGCTAAACCCGTCGTTTAACCCGATATTTCATTCATCAACTACAAAGATTTCGGAAACCCCTAAATTCTGTATAACCATGTAGGTCGTTAGCTCATTTCATCCTACATTGCTCAGTTGAAAAATTGCAATGCTAATTTGTGCCTGAAAATATTCCATTACATAACAAATATTGCGAAGACACAGAGAGAGAGAGAGAGAGAGAGAGAGAGAGAGAGAGAGAGAGAGAGAGAGAGAGAGAGAGAGAGAGAGATGAATGGGGAATGAATGAAAAGACAGACGGGGAGGTGAGGTTTAAAGAACGAGGAAGGGTCGGTGATGGGAGGGATAAGTACCCCAAGAGTGCTTATTTGAATGAATTCGTAAATCTTGACTGACTAGGTTTGGCTATGTCCTAAAATTCAAGAGTAAAATGCCTTTAAAATCTTTGTTTGGACATGGATTTTTTTTTTAATTATGGGAGGGTGTGAGAAACTCTGTTTCAAAGTACAAACCAATCAATCGATTGGTTTGGAAGATATTGGCAAAAAAAACGGCGACTCAAACTTCCTGAAATTCATAGTAATGTTCAAATACATAAATGTTGATATATATGTAAACAAGAATAATAAACATACTGCCAAAGAGGCAGAAAAAAGGATAGCTTCATCACCTTTTAAATGCAGACTTTCTCTCTCTCTCTCCCTCCCCCCTCTCTCCCCCTCTCTCTCTCTCTCTCTCTCTCTCTCTCTCTCTCTCTCTCTCTCTCTTCTATATTCATAATAATTCAAACAGTCCCATCGCCAGGCTCTCGTCAGACACATATTCTCTCTCTCTCTCTCTCTACATTGACTTGATTATAAAAATTTTTCTTACTTATTCTCGGAAACACTTTAATATGTAAATTCGAGTGAAAAAAGACACACACACGTTCTTCATTATACCAAAATATAGATTTAATGTTTTTCCTTTGAAACTGATTATTTGTGTTATTCTTTATGAATACTGAATAAGTTTTGTGAAAGATAAATATTTGTTTTCATCATGTATATAATGCTTTATAAAAACGGAGCATCATCAAAGATTAATAAATATATCGTTCATATTAATGATTAACTGATTGAGCATATACAATATATCTTGATTAGATAAATTAAGAATTCGTTTATGTTAATATCATGCAATATAGCATATGAAATTAAGTTGATCCTTTTCAATATCTGTTTTCGTACACATCATAGTCTTATTAATTGAACTGGTATATCTTGATGAATTTACTTAGAATTGCTCTGTGATAGGTCAGAGAGGAATAGTCATACATAGTCGACAAGTTTTTACATAAACCTGAGACTTGTAAGTCACTAACCAGTATCTGAATGCTGTTGTCAGCCCGATTGCATGAAGGAAAATATAATCAATTTGGACTTGTTATTTTCATAATCACCATCCTTCCCAGAAAGAAAGGTTTACGGTCTTGGAAAGCCATCATTATAAATTCAAAATAGTATATTTTTTAATACAATACCTCTCAAGGTATATCGCCGTAATGTTGATACTGGGTAGGTAGCACGGCACTTTGGTGGTATTAGAATCAATTTTTAAAAACAAAATCTTCGTTAAGCAAATATAAAAAAAAAAATATTCTATCCTGCTGGTTCTTGAGTTATAATAGATGAACGACAGGGCCCAATCTTTTTCTCATTAAAGAGTACACTGTTGCATGCTGTTCGTTGTTAGCTGAGTGTTATCAATTCAACATTAAGTCTTATATTCTCATTTAACCTGCAGTTACTGTTATGAATCATGGGAATATGAGCTAATATACCAGTTTTAAGTGTCACAAGTTAACAACAATATATACTACATTTATGCTAAGTTCACACATTCACGTATCAAGTCACGTATGCACATGCACAGCCAGAATTTGTGAAACGTGCGCATATGCGAGAAAATAAGCCCCGCCCAACTGGATATTTGTCATGGGACGATGTGCGCAATGCATACGTAAGGGTGGCGTGACGCTTACCGACAAGTGGCGTCGCAGGCAGAAGTAGTGCGTGGCAGAGCATGTAACATCGACGTACATATACCGTATGTGTTACGTTTTGCATAACTGAGCTACACAAATGTTACGTTGGCCCCACGTACTATGGGGGTTAAACCCCAGCTATAAAAGGGCCGGCAGTGGCACATGTGTGGCTAGTCAATGACGTAATACCACAGCATCAAGACATACTACCAACCTGCTGAAGCAACATGGACAACATAGCTGAAATGCATCAACTTATAGCTATAGCAAGCAGGGATAGAAGAAAAATGTTGCTGTATGTCATTGAATATGTGCACATCATGTTATTGCTGGAGATTGCAATGATTGCTGCACAGCACACAGAGCAGAAAAAAAGGCGGCCAAGGAGGGTGTGGGCGTGGCCGTACCTGCAGAAAAGGATGGAGCAAGGTCGTTATGACAACCTGATGGAGGAGTTGTCAACCCAAGCCCCAGACCTGTACAGAAATTTTACTCGGATTGACAAGGACCTCTTCAATGAAATTGTTGAACAAGTCACACCCTACATTCAGAAGCAAGTGACATTCTGGAGGAAACCCATTGAGCCAGGCCTACATGTTGCTATCACCCTTCGCTTTCTCGCTACAGGTGATTCATACAAGAGTCTGCAATACTCGTTGTCGGTAGCCCACAACACCATTAGTCACATCGTACCAGAGACCTGCAGGGCCATTGTTGCTGCCTTTAGGGATGAGGAACTGCAGGTGCCATAAACACCTGAAGCATGGTAGGAGGTTGCATGGGGTTTTGAGGAACGGTGGAACTTCCCGCACGTAATTGGAGCTATAGATGGCAAACACATTAGGCTCCGTAACCCTCCCAAAGGCGGTACGCATTATTTCAACTACAAGAAGTTCTACTCCATGGTATTACTTGCAGTTGCTGATGCTTCATACAAGTCCCTATATGTCGATGTGGGTGCCATTGGGTCAGAGTCAGACGGTGGTGTATTTGCCCAGACCTGACTGGCAGAAATGCTGTTGCAAGAGGAAGCAAATCTTCCCCAACCTGATGCCCTGCCAGGTCAACCTAATGGATCTCCTGTGGCCTACTTCCTAGTTGGTGATGATGCCTACCCCCTGAGGAATTACCTTATGAAGCCCTACCCCAAAAGAGGACTAAGCAAGGAGGAATGGATTTACAACTACAGGTTAAGTAGGGCATGCAGGACAGTGGAGAACGCCTTTGGGATTCTGGCAAACAGATTCCGAGTATTCCACACTGCAATATGCCTGAAGCCTGACCATATAGGGTCATTAGTGATGTCCGCATGTGTTCTGCACAATATGATAATAAGAAGAAATGCACGCAGACAAGAAGGAGATCAAGAGCACCCTGTCACACATGCTGTCATACCTGGTAGCTGGAGGAGTGACCCAACCTTAGGAGCAGCCCTTCCAACTGTGACTGGCAACACTGCAACAAGGGATGCAAAGGAACAGTGTAACATGCTGAAGGAATATTTTTCATCGGCTGAAGGCTCCATGCACTGGCATGATTTAGTTACTTTCCTGCATACCTGCTTGTTGTAATTACTGAAATGTCTGATCTTGCATTTATTTTGGACTTATTTAAAATTCAATAATGTATTAATTCAGGATTATTTTGCCCTCTGTATTTGTGTACTTCTGTTTGTTTTAGTTGATTTAATAAAAGATATTGTTCAAATCCATGATATAATATTCTCATCAATACTTGGTAATTGGGAAGAGGATAGAGCGGGACATGATATTGCAAATGTGTATTTAATCAATATGAAACAAACATACATATAAATAAAAGAAAGAAGATGTAGTTATTTTGCCCTTTTTAATAATTTCTTAACATGGATTCTATTCTGATATGATAATTCTATCATTTTTGAAAGTACCTTCTCTTAACATTGTTTCTATTCTGATATGATAATTCTATGTTCTTGAAAGTACCTGCTCTTAGCATTTACATTGTTGATATTCTGATATGAAAATTTTATCTTACTGAAACTACCTTCTCTCCGATATTTGTGACATTTTATATGACTTGCTAATATTTGGTCTGCTGTCATTTTGCTTCTGTGCACATATGTTACATAAAGTATTTTGAACTTATTTCAAAGTCAGTAATGTATACTGAAATGTTAGTGTATTCAGGTTCATTTTGCCTTCTTTATTTGTGTACTTGTATTTTAGCTACTTCATTGAATACATGATATTTTTCACATCCATGATACATTATTCTCATCAATACCTAGTACTTTTGAACATGATATTGCAAAATATATTTATTTAATATAAAATAACAACATACACATGAATACAAGCAAAAGGAAAAACAACAGTATATACATCAACCCTGTAAATTATTCAGGAATGTCGTGTCAAGCAACAGGTTGCCGAGCTCCTTTGGTGTCGATGTCACCAACTGTGCTTGCAGGAGCGCCAGCTGCTGTGCATTGAGTGACCGATGCTGCAGTGCCGACAGGCTGGCAGGAACTGCAGGTGTCTGACACTCCGCTGTCACTGCCAGGGTGTGGGTCATCATGCCCCTCGACGGCACCGTGGTGCCATCTTTGGTGGCACGGATGTACCTCTGGATGGCACCGAGCACTTCCATTTTCAGAGTTAGACTCAACTGCTCTGACACCTGAGTGCACTCGTCCTTGACCTCTTGAAAAAACTTCCTCCAGTAGAGGACGCAGGGATTATGAGGAGCTGGCTGCACATTGGATAGAATATCATCCTGGAGGGCCTGTGCTCTCGTGAAGGCGTCGTCGAAGAGCTCGGAAACTTGTTGTTTCCGAGCCTTGGTGCTTGCTGGCTCAGCAAGTGGAGAGGGTGAGGGCGTCGGTGTCGGGGCAGGAGAAGAAACAGGAGCAGCAGGCAGGTCCAGAGCTTGGGCAGGGAGGGCGGCAGCAGCATGAGCAGCCTGTAAGAATAGGAGGAACATATATGAGAAAATGGTATAAAATGCACATTGAATGCATGGAAACTATGTAATAACGTTATATTCAGTAATAACTGTGCATGGAAACACATTAAAACAGACATACCATCGGAAGTCCCAACACCTTTGGCTTCCTTTGACACACAATGTGCTGCTTCAGGAAGTGGAAAATGTTGAGGATCCATTTCTCCCGGTCTGTCAGCCGTCTGCCCGTCCCTTGACCACTCTTCTCCGCCGTGAGCCGCCCAAAACGACTCCTGAGGGACGTAAACCACGTCCTCAGTTCACGGCCGCTCACAGGAGGAACAAGTGACTGGCCCTTCTCTTCGAAGGCCCTCCAAACCTTGGCTTTGGCCTTGTAGGCTATGAGGCCCTTGTTGTAGATGAACTCGGCCTCGTTCTCCAGCCACTCGCCAACAAGCCTCTTGTTTTCTTCCGAGAGGTTCACTGACGGGTTCTTCTTCTGGCCCTGACCTGTAGGGCCCTCTCCTTCAGGAGTGCCTACGGTGTCGTCATCGGCATTACTGCCTGAAGGGGGACCATCAGCTTCTGAGGCCTTTGCGTAGGGGGCAACTCCAGCTACCAGGGCTCCTGGAGTTCTTAGGGCCCCCTTCCTGGTCCTCTTCAGCAGGGGTCCTTTCGGCATCTTGACTGCAGTGGACGACGACAACGGAGGCGCTGACGGAGAGAGCAACAGGATGCTGTCTGTTGAAGCACTGACCTGCAAGCTCGCTGCATGTCCCTTTTATCCCAGGTCAAAGTGTTGCCACATCTCCATGGTTGCGGGCGATGCGGCAGCGTTGCCGCGTCTACTCCCACGTCATGCTGACAGCCACTCGGTGCGGGGCAGGAACCTTGGGGCAGTGTGGGACCACGGGGAAGGGCTTAGCGGCTGTGCGGTCAGCCCGCAGTTAGCGCCACACTGTGCGGGTCGGACCACGCTAACTGACAGCTGACCTGGCCACCGACGCAGGGTTTTGAGCAGGTCAAAAGGTTCGTGGCCCCAGGTGCACGCCCGGGTGGTCCGTAACGGTCGTGCCGCATGCTGGCGCACTTCCACAGTACTTACGGTACATTTACATTGTATTTGCATTGTGTTTACGTACTTACTGACTCCGCCCCGTGCGTGGCCATGCGTGGGCATGCGTGCCTTGATACGCGAATGTGTGAACTTAGCATTACTTAGGAATTCCGTTATTACTTTATAACTTATTGATAGTCCGTAGGTAAACATATTCGTTTGTGTTAAGGTTAATTGTGGTTTAATAAACTCTTAAGACATATACATATCCTCACAAAAGATTAAAAAAGAAATTGAGATCATGCAGATATTCTTAGGCAGACACCATTTCATGTCGACCATTCAGAAGAATTCGTGCCTGAAGCACAATTGGAGGAATTTTGAATTCCGTTCCATTCGAGATGTCCCTTCACTGAAGCAAGAGAGAAGTGTAGGAACAATGGCTTCAAAATTAAAAACTCCAAAATGCTTGAAGGAACGAAAGAGATTTGGCGAAAGAAATTTCCGTCCTAATTAATATCGAATTGAACAAAAAAAATCCTTTCTTCTTGAAAGACTTCGCCTAATCCCATTTTAATTAGCAGTTCCGTACTCACCGTGAATGCAGACATTTATGATCTTTTTCTCTGATTTGTAAAGAAAATGAACTGAGGTAAAAAAGATTTGGTAGTGAACGAGATGTCGAACCCACGATTATATTTTCCTTTGACAGAACTCCATACGAAAACACTAATAATAATAATAATAATAATAATAATAATAATAATAATAATAATAATAATAATAATAATAATAATAATAATTAATAATAATGTGCTTTAAAATGAAATAAAATTAAATTAAATCAAACATGTTTCCCTGGTTACTCTGCATCATTTGCAAATCTTGAGCGACATTAGCATAATCACCCAAACTTCCTTTTCTTTCACTAACGCGTGACGTTGGCCTACGTACACACTAGTTATAACAATATAGAAGTGACAAATACACTGAATCTTGACTCTGATTCTGCTCTGCACTAAAATACATTCAGTTTCATCCTCTAACATCATGACTGCTAAAAAGTAAATAATCCTAAGAAATAATGTCCGACAAAAAGGGCAAACAAGATGGAAGAGTAAAATTTTTTCCAAGAAACATGAGCATAACTCTCTCTCTCTCTCTCTCTCTCTCTCTCTCTCTCTCTCTCTCTCTCTCTCTCTCTCTCTCTCTCTCTCTCTCTCTCTCTCTCTCTCTCTCTATATATATATATATATATATATATATATATATATATATATATATATATATATATATATATATATATATATATATATATATATGAGGATTGAGAGGGGGTTCTATCAACCGGTAGACATCAGCAGGTTAGGGTGAAGGATCATTCCATTATTCCTTTTCAAGGTACTTTATTGTTACTGCGACGTTTCAGGACTAAAGTTCCATTTTCAAGCTATAAAAATAGAAGTTAAAAGTTAAAATAAAAACTCGGACTAAAATTAAGTAAAAAAAAACTTTATACATATATACAAATAATATATAAAAGTAAAGTACAAAGGATAGGGATGAGAAACTACCATAAGGTGCTGAAGGCACAGACCGAGTGACTATTCGGGCCGGGTTCAGCTTCGACTTAAACTCACGAGAGATACAGAGGTGTTGAGGACGACTGGGTGTTTAACTGTGGAACTAGTTGTTTAATAAAGAGTGTTTCCAAGATTGCTAAATATTGTTCGTTAGGAGTTTGGCCTATAATTTTAAAATCTTTGTAGTTTATGTCATATTTGCATTTCTTTGCATGTTCTCGTATACATGAAAATTCAGGATGAGTCAGTTTGACGCCTGTTCTATAGCTAACGCCTCGATGAGAGTCCAATCTCACTTTGAGTAACCTCCATGTGGAACTGACGTACTTCCCAAGATTACATCTAGGGCAATTGAATAAATATACGACTCCTGAGGTCATTAGTGGATCGAGTTTCTCCTTATGTTTAAACAGAGATCTAATACTCATTGGGTTGCAAGGTATTAGCTTTAGTTCAATGGCAGGTAAAAATTTATCGACTAAGAACTTCAATTCACGATAGAAATTTAGGTCATGAATAAATGAGACACTTGCATATAATCGTAATTTTTGTACTGTAGGTATTTTAATTTTAGGATGGAAGATATTGTTTAAAAATTTGCTGAAGTGGATGATACCTTTTTGCTGTTCAGAGATAGAGATCAAGCTGACAAATTTCTTGATTATGCCAGTAAAGTACATCCTAATATTAATTTTACTATTGAATATGAAAATGAAAATAAGCTGCCATTTTTAGATGTGACAGTTTTTAAATATAATAATCATTTTAACACCACGGTTTTTAGAAAGAAAACTTTTACCGGCCTGGGCTCAAATTTTTATAGTAACTGCTTTTATAATTTTAAACTAAACGCCATGTCTACGCTCTTTCATAGGGCTTTTAACATAACGTCTAATTGTGTGTTAAATATATTTTTTTTATCTTTTCTTTCCAACTTCAGAATCCTTGTATTTTCGTTTTCTTTTTCTTATTTATTTTTAGCACAAAAAAAAAGTACTTTGCCTTTTTTCATAATCCTTGGCTTTTAAGCGTCTTTTCACAATCCTTGATTTCCAACTCTCTTGAGAAAAAGAAAAAGATCTCAAACGTAACTATAAATAACGTTAATAATTATTTAATACCTGTAAATACTTTGTGTGCTGGCATTTGAGACCATTTCAAAGTATTTAGCTCTTCCTGAATTAGTTAACAAAGTTAACGAGTAATGGTAAGAATTCTTACCAAGCAGTATCTGCCTGACCTCCAAGGAAAGCAGTTCTCCTGACTAAAAAGGAAATGGATAAACTCAACCTTCGTTAGAAACTTGCAACTGATGTGATCATTACTAATGAACTCTTTTTACTTGAAGGACTTTTATTGCTGTGAAATAATGAAGTGCTAAGTACCACCAGTTTCACCAAAGTGCAATGGAGAGACGAGGGCATGATTCTCCAGGGGAGTGTGTTTTTCGGAGGAACCTTATAATGGATTGTGTAGCAGCATGGAAGAGAGGCCAAGACGGGGATTCCATTTCCTTACCATAGTCTTTGGCATCCACCACATACTGCAGGATTACTTCCGAGGGATTCAACTTCGTGGATTTATATCGAGCAAGCAGGCGCTTGATAACTTTGAGGTAGGTTTCGGTAAATGATTGGCACACTTTACGAGATTTAAAGTTATTGAATGAATAATTTTAGCGCTGAGTCATTAATCCCGTAAAAAAATAGAACTTGTAACCAGAAAGAATTTACTTTGCTAAATATTTTGCTTTGCCATTTATCATATCTTTGAGATCTTTTTATTGAATCTTATTCTGAACTTTAAGTCACTTGCCTAGCAATAATTTCATATACAATTTTCTGATAGACGTTATCATATCTATTATAGGCTATGCAGTGGCATCATGGTAATGGTATTGCTCGATGCATCTTATAAACTTTTCACTGGTTATAAGCGATTCGGAGTGTGGAGGTTAGGTAACTAGTGCCAGAGTTTCCTAGATATCGGGGCAACATCAAGTGCCGTTAATATTAATTTATATTCTGCATAATATTATGCTTTAAATTTCCTGTATGTTCAATAATAAATTCAATGTTCACTTTGATGTTAGTTTTCTCACCATTTTTTAAAAACCTTCATATAATTTTTTCCGAATATGGCGCCCGAACAGGGACATTATGACTTTGCTTTGATGCTTGCCTGATGTCTCTCCACTTGTACTGTGGGTGGAACGTTAACGTTATTTTTTGCATTTTAACACTTTAGCGTAAAGGTTGAGTGAATTTAATCTTTTTAACATATTTATGAAATAAGTGGTTAAGGAAATTTTACTTTTGAGCTTCGGTTTGTTACGCATACTTTAGCCTTTGAATGTTTATTATATTTGTGATAGGTCAGGTAGTTGTATATATTCACAATGTCTGAACTTAGGAGATCAGTGATTTAGTTGTATATATTCACAATGTCTGAACTTAGGAGATCAGTGAATCAAAGGTAGTATATAAGGAAGTGTGTGACTGAACATTTTAACCGTAAGGATAGTTTTCCTACAATAGCTAGTGCAGCAAGGGAGAAATTACGCTTGCAATTTGAACAATGGTTTCCAGAATTGAAAGACTTGAATAAGCAGATATTAAATCTTATGTATGAGGAATGGGACGACGAAGAGGAAGAACGTAGGTCTGAGGAGGAATTAGACTCCTGTCAGGTCTATAATGACAAACTTTTATCTTGCTTAGTGGCTATTAGGAACCCTGGTGAGCCCTCTTCATCGGTTTCCCATTTGAATGATTCTCTTAGTTCCGCAAGAAGTTTGCTTAAGTCTCCCATAGCTCCCCTGCCTAAATACACTAGTTCTGATGACGAGGACCTTGCTAGATTTTTTGAAGAATTTGAAGACACTTTAGGTAAATTTAAATACCCCGAATATGATACTCTTGTTATTAAAGCAGCAGATCACAGGCAGGGCCTTAGTTTTAGTAGAGTCCTTAGAAGCAGCTAAGCAGGGATATTCACATGCAGAGCAATTACTACTGAAAGCTCTAGCTTCGGATGACACACAGAAATTTAATGTTTTAAGGCAGTTATCCCATTTGAAACTTTCTTCCAACACTGATCCTTATGAATTTATCTCTAAGGTTAGTTTAATTATGGAAAGAATACGCAAATTGAAAATGACTGTGGACTGTATACTTCAGTTTTTTATATGGGAAGGATTGAATGATTCATTTAAGAATCATTTGATTCAAATTACTAACAGCTCCAAGCCAACGTTAAATGAAATTGCAGACAAGTTTTTTGAAGCTAGTGAGCATTATTGTAGCCAGTCTAAGAAAACTAAAGTCACTAAACAATCTTCCCACAAAGCATCAAATGCTAGTGACCATGGAGCTACCAGCTTAGCTGTAGATGTAAAGTATGAAAGAAATAAGACCTTTAAGCCTTGTAGTATTTTGTACTAAAGTGGATGGTAAACCAGCTGATCACCCCATCCACAAGTAAAAGCAAATTTGACTCTGCAGAAGCCAAGATAGATAAAATAAGAAAATTGAAAGGATGCCTAAAATGTTCTAACCTAAATCATCACAGTAAATTTTGTAGGTACAGGTTCAATAATAAATATACGTGTTGCTCAGAGTGGCATTTCAGTTTCCTGTGTATTCGGTCTGTTGATGACAAGCAAGTCACAAATAAAGATGGAAATAAACTAGATAGCCAATCTTCTACAGATAAGGGTAAAGATAAAGCAAAATCCAAGCCTAAGGAAAATAAGGAGATATCTGGCTCAATGGTTAACACTGTGGAAGCTTTCCAGAGTGATTCTGACATGCAGACTGTTCTTCCCACTTTTACTTCTACCTTGGATAACGGTTTAAAGTTAAGATGTTTAAAAGACAGTGGCTGTCGGTGTAAGTTTATTTTGACCGATATTGCAGACAGTTATAATTTACCCACATTAAGGGAAAATATTTCTCTAACAGTAAATGGCATTAACACTACTCAGAACTATACTACTAGGCTAATTGAAGTAAGTTTACAGATAGGGGATAGGCTTAGAAAAATTGAAGCACTGTGTATACCTTCTATTAATGTAAAGTTAAAACTTCCTAAATTAGGTAAAGTAGTATGTGGTTTCAAAGAAAGAGGTTATTTGTTGGCAGATGAAATGTTGTCAAATGATTCTTGTGATATCCAGAGTATTCAGTTAATTCTTGGCACTCGCTCAGCATACTGTCTTCCTCAGCAGGAACACTTGTTTGGATCAAACTTAGAGTCTCTATATTCTGAAACTCCTGCTGGAGTATTGTTAC
>NC_089752.1:79398180-79413180 GCF_040412425.1 Macrobrachium rosenbergii | reverse complement strand
TTAACTGCAAAACCAACAACAATATCAAATACAAAAATATTAATTGCCCCACCTGGGATTTCTACATATCTGCATTAGTCTGGTAGTTATGAAGTTGAGCAGCGCTGAAAAGTCAGTATTCTAATAAATGGCCATCAATGAATACTACACAGAATAATCTTATCTATCCGCATGGCCATAGTCGGTATTTTTATCAGTTATTCCTTATTGCTGCCGTCTATATTTAAATCCTCATTATTTTTCGTCAGAGTTTGACTACAACAAAACATCTTTGTAATAACCGGAGAAAGCCGCCTCGTATCACCCTGGTTCCGTATGTTGTTTGATCCTTGTGTCAGTCTTAACATCAACCAAGAAGTAGATAGAGCTTTTATTTTCCTCTCTTCATCTACTGCCGAATCTTTCGGACCACTCTTATGGGAGCCTTGGAAGGGACATCGTTTTTTTATACTGCTTGAAAAAATTCAAACTGAATTGCTAAAAGATACCACCAAAATCACACATCTGTTTCGCACACATATGCCGATGTTGTCGGCACAAGGAGAAAACTCATAAGGTCATAGCAAACACAGGAGAAGGAATCTCATTAGTGTTTTCCTTTACAGAAGTGACCGCGCCGCGTGTTCATCAATTGTATCTGTCAAAAGAAGTTATTTGATGAACCATTAGACTCTCTAGCAAGCAACTTTTATGCTTTCGGTTCTCTGATCTTGTTAAGAGAGTGTTTTTCTCGTATTCTGTTTTTATAACTTTTGCTTTATGTGAGCAGGAGAAAGGAATTGTCGCTATTAATTACCGCCCCTTGCAGCATACAGCAATTTGATATGCCAACGTTCTCAACATACATTATCACTGGCATGGCATCCATCTGGTGAAAGTTTTTTTCTACCAAGAGCACAAAATGAATTAATCATGCCAATCATCATATTTTACCCTTATAACCCAGAACAGCATTATAACAAGTAACGTAAGTTTAGCCTTGGAATTACAAGCCTCTATTCCAAACTGTGCTTCTAAACTAATCTGATCTGCTGTCGTCATAACGAATAATGACAGAAGCTATGCCGGGAATATATTGTTTCCGCCTTTTTAGTGTAAAAGACAAATAGTTATTTCTTTGTAATACTCGAAGCTTTTGCCTACGTGGCCTGACAGTTTTATAATAATGGGGCATGGCTTTAACGAAGTGACAGTATTCTACAACAGAGACTGCTCTTCAGTGATTTAAAGCTCGGTAAGGAGTGGAATTGTTCTTACCTTATGATATTGCTCTAATATTTTGTGCAGGTGTACGATATTTTCACCTGCCTAGTCTTTCAATGACTGTTTGCCTCGTTAAAGAGAGTCATGTGTCTGTGACCTCGGTAGTTGTGACCCCAGATGAATTATAATCAGTTATCAGAGAAGGTTCGAACTTATCAACATCGTTCTCGGAAACAATTGCTTCTCGTTTCGGGTCAAAATTTCAGAAAGGTTTTGAGCATCATCCGTGACATAATTTGTTTTATTAATTTATTTTTACTCTTTCAACAACTAAGTTCTGTGGCGTATAACTGTATGCCCTGTCTATCCATTTGTCTGTCAGTCTGATTTCGTGTCCACAAAATGTCGCGAGAGGGTATATAAAAGGTATCGATGAAATTTACTGGAGGACTGGGCTGCCTGCCAAAGAGAGGTTTTAGCACATATTAAGACTGATAACGAAGAGAATGAAGAACAATTTTTTTACGCTGGCATATTTTTTTTTAACTGTTCCAGCCGTCTAACAGTGTTAAATTAATGTAAATTCGCTCTTTTTTATTTTCTTATGGAAACTTATTAAAAGCATTTCCCACTGAACTGTTTTTTATACTCATGATTCATGAAGTGGTGGCTATTTCATATAATTCTCCGTCCTTTTACAGATTATTTATGGTGAGACTCTTTTCAGTGGTTTTTTTCAAAAAAGTCTTCCTTTCAATTTTCGAGATTTATCGACTTTCTCCTGAATAGTTCTTTATTCAGTTTTGTAACATAACGTTTGCGTTTTAGGTATATTTCATATTTCCATTTTCATGGATTATTTATGGTCAGTTTTATTGGCTTATTTTAATGTCCCTATTTTCATTCTTTGGATTTATTGATTTTCTTGTGTGAAGAATAATTTACTCAGCAATGTTGCATATCATCTGTTATTTGCATAGGCTTTGATGAATATTGATAATAATGAAGATGGTGCTAGACAAAGTAATAGTAGTATTGGTAGCAGTATTCCAAAGATTGCAAAATTCAAAGAAATATTTCAAGATGAAAATTAAATTTATGTTAAAACAAAACATTTCCTCTCACAGAATCTACGAGAATTTCGGTGAGATCAATGAGTTCTGGTGCTACTGAGGTTAATAATCAACTTATGCCAAATTCATCATACTTGGCATACTTCTCCTCTTCCTCCTCCTGTTGTTAGTTTGATAAATTACGTTGCATAAGATTAACAATATACCATCTAGATTATTTTCATTCATTGCTCATTGTGCTGGTTTTCCTCTCACCAGACACCACAAATTAGTCATTGGGTGTAGTAATGGTTACAGTTGGTTATGTGTCAGCGGCGTATGATATTCACGTTGGTAATCCATCATAACATAATATTGCTTAACTAATCGAGACGAGCGGCCTTGATAGAATTCACGCCTATTTAAATAGCATGAAACAATCAATATGAATGAGAAACAATTAAATCTTATATTCCAATAATGCACTGCTCCCACAACCATTCAATTACTACCTGTTGCTATTCATAACTAGAGAAATAGAAAAGAAATTACATCTTGATCACCACTCATTTGGTTCACAGTGTAAATTCCATTGTGCGATGGTTCACTAAAAAACACTGATTTATGGTATCAAATATTTATCTATTTAACCAAAATCTATTTGTTGTTATTTTAAAACGAGTACAGTTCTTGTAGTTCTCTTTATTTTTCCTTTCCCCTTTTTGCCTATGCTCATTCCGTTCTGTACAAGCTTGATTAGCCTATTGATTAAAGGCAGCTGTTTCTAGATAATAACAGTTAATAGGGGTGATTTCTAGAAAGACGAGATCTAGTTGTTCCATTTTAAATAAAAAATTCTTCGCTTGTCTCTGTCTGTCTGAAAGTCGGTCTGCCTTTTTATCTCTATTCTCAACTATATATTGTTCATCATAAGGCAACCGCTAAAATTCCTTCAGCTGCAACTGCTCTGTATAGTGCTTCATTGATAGACCCCACTGATACCTATCGATGCTCTTTGCTGAGTGATGTAAATGGATTGGAATGGAATATCAAATTTAGGCCAAAGGCCAAGCACTGGAACCTATGAGGTCATTCAGCCCTGAAAGGGGAATTGAGAGGAAGAATGTTTTAACGTGTAACAGGAGGAACTGCTTTCAGAGTTGCACTATGAAACAATATTGTTAGGAGAGGCTGGAAAGTAAGATGGAAGAAAGAGAATTGGAACAGAGGTATAGTAAAAGGGGTGAATGGGGTTGCAGCTAGGAGCAAAGGGACGCTGCAAAGAACCATAAGTAATGCCTACAATGCACTAACGGCACTACCCCATACGGGGTCAGTGGTGTAAAGAAAATTTATATAGAAAAAAGTCCCATCATAACGGAACAGGGAATAAGAAATCTTTTCCTCTTGTTAATTAGAATCCGGGATCGCATTGAAAGCAGACCCTTTTATGACCATTAGCAGCCTAATGGCAGCAATGAAGGAAGACATTAAAGGCGCACACGTCACTCTATTGGACGCAAAGAGGCAATTTCCTTCGATGTCTTCACCTGCCATTCCCTCGCCGGTCGACGAGAATTTCTGATAGAGGAAGTTTATCAATGCTGAACAGCTAATCCACTGAGTCTCTCAGATTTTATTACAGCTCGTGACAATACTATTGCAGATTTATATACGCATACATAAAATGTCTTTTGTAATATATATGTGATATATATATATATATATATATATATATATATATATATATATATATATATATATATATATATATATATATATAAGTATGTATGTATGTATTTAGAATTTATCAACTGCTCGTGCCGATATTATTGTAGATTTATTTATGCATACATGAATAATGTGCCTGTCTATTACATATATGCATGTATGTGTATATGTATATTATACACACACACACACACACACACACATATATATATATATATATATATATATATATATATATATATATATATATATATATATATATATATATATATATATATATATATATATATACACACACATATACTAGCTGACCAACCTGGTGCTACCCAGGAAAACTCTGAATGACAGGATATGGGTAGGGGTGAGGGGAAGGCGAAGGGAGGGGTGGGGAGAGGGGAGGGGAGGGATGGAGAAGTGAGAGGGGTGAGGGGGAAGAGGAAGGGGAGGGGAAGGAGGGAACGGGATGGGGGGGAATGCAAGTGGAGGGAGGGGAGGGTGAGGGGAAGTGGGAAGAGAGAAGGAAGGGAAAGCAGGAGGGGAGGAGAGGGTGAAGGAAAAGGGGAAGAGGGATGGGGGTGGAACCGGAAGGGGAGAGGGGAGGGGAGAGGGAGGGGAGGGAGGGTGAGGGGGAATAGAGAGGAGTGAAGGGAAGGGGAATTTACATTCCTGTATTAGAAGAGAATAAAAATCATCTCCACTGAACAAAGGCAGCAAATAATAAATATTGTATTTCTACGACCCATACTCAGATGAGTGTGTGTTTGCGTGTGTGGGGGGGTGGGAGAAGGCCTGTCTCCCTTTCAGCAATAGATGGAGAATGTGCAAGGATATGTCTTCAGGGAACTGCACAAATTCATAGTGGCTTCAGTGTACATGAATGTGCTGCTAAATCACTACCGTACTAAACTTCAGAAACTCAAGAAAGAAATGGAAGTGTGATCATTAGATCTAGTAGTCGAAATCGAAATGGTGGATTTATTTTTATAGCGCTGGTGTTTTTTTTTTTTTTTTTTGTATTTGCGGTCCAACTGACAGTTCTACTTTTTCATCAAACAATCGTGGGTGAACTGACAGGTAAACCTTATCATGAATATATGTTGTATGTGGTAAAGTGTTGTCAAAATGCCCGTAAAATTATTATTATTCCAGACATCATTTAAACTGACTTTATAACGTATTCCGAAGGTAAAAACGAAGAAGAAAAAACGATCGAATTAATGAGGATATTTTCCTTTGAACGAATAAAAGAAAGGAAGTACTGTAATCGTACATCTTGCACATCAGGCTGAGCTAGCAGCTACTAAGAATGAGCCAATGAGGAAGACAATTGGCATGAGTATGTGTTTTGGGAGAAAGTCTGAACCTGCTAGTTTGGATTCATTACTTTATAGCTGAAATATGATTGGAAAACAAAGCCAACAACATTTAATTGAGCAATACCCACACGGCCAGCAAGTGAGGTATAAGTTTAAAGTGTCCACTGTAGTCCTGAGTTCTTGTCCTCCGCTTGTTCGAGCCCACGGGACGATGAACTTATTATCAACTAGAAATTCCCCTTCGGTAACATATATAAAAATATATTATTTCTGAGGTACAACGAATTCGATATTAAAGGACGTTTGTAGGTTACTGATTGTATATGAATCACGGTGATGTGATAAAAAGTCATAATATGGCTGCGATGCGATAAGTTCGTACGGTCAACATGGCAGAGGTGGGTGGATATCGTCACTAAATACAAAACACCTGGAGTTCAACGGTGATTTGTATATGGGATGTGATATCCGCTTATACAACTCACTTGCTGGCTGTGTGGTTTAAAGCGTCCTGTAGTCCTGAGTTCTTGTCCTCCGCTGGTTCGAGCCCATGGGATGACGTAGAACTTATTATCAACTAAAAATTCCTTCTGGGTAACAAATATGAAAATATATTATTTCCGAGGTAGAAATAATGGATATTAAAGGACGTTTGTAGCTTACTGATTGTATATGAATCACGGTGATGTGATAAAAGTCATAATATGGCTTTAAACATCACAACACGGTCAACATGGCAGAGGTGGGTGGATATCGTCACTAAATACAAAAACACCTGAGTTCGGCGGGCGATTTGTATATGGGAGGCGATATCCACTTATACCTCACTTGCTGGCTGTGTGGTTTAAAGCGTCCACTGTAGTCCTGAGTTCTTGTCCTCCACTGGTTCGAGCCCACGGGAAGACGAACTTACTATCAACTAAAAATTCCCTTCAGTAACATATATGAAAATATATTATTTCCGAGGTAGAGCGAATTCGATATTAAAAGACGTTTGTATTTACTTATTGATTGTATATGAATCATGGTGATGTGACAAAACTCATATATATATATATATATATATATATATATATATATATATATATATATATATATATATATATATATATATATATATATATATATATATATATATATATATATACATATATATATATGTATATATATATATTTTACATTATCAATAAATATGCTGTATATATATATATATATATATATATATATATATATATATATTGTATATATATATATATACATATATATATATATATATATATAGAATATATATATATATATATATATATATATATATATATATATATATATATATATATACCAGGAGTATATATATATATATACATACATATATATTTTTTTGTATTTTCTATATATAGATATATATATATATATATGCTCAGTATCAAATATTTATATATATTACAGTATATATATTTATATATATATATATATATATATATATATATATTATATGGCACTGGGGCATATACTATATATATATAAATATATATATATATATATATATATACAGATATATATCAGGTAATAATATACATATATATTTTTTTTGTATTTCTAGTGGAGGCTCTTGAGAATTAATTTGTAATAAATCAACCCAGCCAAGGCGGGAAAAGGCGGGAAAAACTGGGTCTATCAGAGGGGTCATAAACAGTTCAAACTTTTAACGTTCATTTGTAGCAAGAACTCAGTAGCATTGAGGATTTAACCCCCATGGGGAAAATTTCCATAATCAACCTTATGATAGGTGGGTTTAAGCTCTGTACCTGTTCTCTTGGCGGATGTTTTGACAAAGTTTCAGACCCTTATGAGGGCATGAACGAATGCCCCTGTTTTGATCCAGCAATGGTCGGACAAGAAGCAGAGAGAAACCAGCCGAGTCGAGTGGATGTCTGTGTAGGCGGCTCCCATCTGCCTTAGTCTCTAGTCTTATATTACTAAGTGAAGTGGGAATTAATCCTAGAATTTTGCCGATTCGTCTGATATGCGCAACAACTAGTCGTCAAAGGTAAGTCTGAAATTTGTTCAAAACTTCGTCAATTACTAGCCCTTTTTTTCTGTATTTCCAGTTTCGTTGTTTCCTCCTTCACCAACCATAATTATTAGTTTACAAAGCGACTTGCTTTTACGAAGTCTAGATTAGGCATAATTTTATTGTTTAGCGTCATTCAATTGTTCCAGTGAAGAAACTAGGAATTAGGGAAGGTTAAGCAATCATTTCAAATTCTTTACGTCGCCTTGTGTCTCGAATTCATTGTTTGGGAAGAGCCGTTGTGATTTTTAATACCATATTGAACGCGGGAAAATTTACTGCGTCGAAGTTGGCGGCGTTTATTGTAAATTCCTTATTCACTGAATTTTTTTTTTTTGCGAGAATTTTCCTCGGCTGGCGGCCTTATATTTCATTAACAAACAGCTGTCTTTGAGGGTAATTTGTAGCTTTCATTGACAGGAGGTTACGTGTGTCCTTGGCATGCAGGGCCTTATAAAAATTACATGAATCAAGTAATAAACTCATCAGCCAAGTCTCACGTGTAACATTGACGACCTTGCAAATGATCTAAGTAAATTTTAGAGAAAGAATCTGGAGAAAAGAAAATTAATTATAATTAATTCCAAACAG
The DNA here is from genome assembly GCF_040412425.1 of Macrobrachium rosenbergii. Taxonomy (NCBI): domain Eukaryota; kingdom Metazoa; phylum Arthropoda; class Malacostraca; order Decapoda; family Palaemonidae; genus Macrobrachium; species Macrobrachium rosenbergii. Next base: position 79,405,216 of record NC_089752.1, on the reverse strand, counting down.
AAAAGTCAGATATTTTATTTAATTTTACTCTTCCAAACAAGGAGACAGCACAAGGCATAATAATAATAATAATAATAATAATAATAATAATAATAATAATAATAATAATAATAATAATAATAATAATAATATAATAATAATAATAATAATAGTTAGAATACCAGGTATAATTAAGAATTAGCGTAGGTAGGAAAGTGTGTATTGAGAGCAGCATAATTGACAATTTATAAAATCTTAAGATAGAGCATCTTGCAGTGCTCGGATATAGTGTGTATATTCCAGTAAAGGCCGTAGGCTGAGTTACCATGTAATTGTTAATATTCTGCTTTTTCCCCGGCCAAGGATTAATGCATGATATTGATTTTTTTGAACGAGTTAACTCGTGCACGATAACAAGCGGAGAAAAGCACGCCTCACGTATCTCTGGAGGGTAGAGACAGAATTTGCGAAGTTCATTGAATTTCAAAAAGTAGTAGCCGCGTTCGTCACTCCCGATCGGCATTAAGTGTCTTCATATAGCGGGAATCATATCAAAACACCATGTCATCGAAATAGCAAACGAACGGTAATAGTTAATTTTACCATAAAATACATTTTTCAGTAACGTAAATTTGGTCCAATCCGAACCACACAACTCCATTTCATTGTCTTGCCAGTGGCCACTCCTTAAGTGGATGGTTAATTCACGCAAGAAAGACGATAACAAAAGAAACAAGTGTTGTATGGTAATTTCGTTTTCCATCCTTAACATAAAATCCTTTTCAGTGTTGGTATATTTAGAGTAAATCTGGATGCCTGAATTTGCTTAGTTCGTTGTGAGAGGAATTTTAGCGCTTTGTGTAACTGATGTGAGAAAAGAGTGGTTTGAAATCAGGGCAGGTTGTTTTGAATTTCGTGCTAAATTTGTCAGACATCTTGGGAGCCGAGTGGACCTTTGTTGTTAATGTTTGGATCTTTCCCCATGTCCGCCATCTTACAGCCTCTTTGTTATTATCGTTTGTGACCGATCGTTTCTGCCTCAAAGCCACTTCTTGGGTCTACTTCATTGGCGTAGTCCTCGCAATATCTTAGCCAGACAGACTTCGGTAGATAAGAGACTAGGACAGGGTTTAGATAAAAACAAGATTAATTTCAGGAATGGTAGGTTTGTTGAAATTAATTCAGATAACAAGTTCCTATACAAATACCCGTAAAGAAAACCATACAAAGAAAAGAACCACTCTAAACTCATTGTAGACGTTCGACTCTGCTTTACAATTGTTAAAAACAATTCCTCATTGCAAGACAAGTATCTGCAATTAAGAACTCTGCCAGTGTGCACTTATAAAATTTTTTAAACTTTTCTCAGTCAGCACAAATTGGCTGACTGAATATCTCTCTCTTCTCTCTCTCTCTCTCTCTCTCTCATATATCCAAGTAAGCCTAATCAGTGTGTGTGACCCTCTTCAAAGAAAGAAGGGATGACAACGAGACAATTAATTAATTAAACCAAATAATAATTTCTGTCCCTACAAGTAGATGAGGACAAGTTAAAAGCTTAATTAGTGATAAACTGTTGGTCATTAGTGAATTACCCCATACCTAAGCAAAAACAGTAGATTTTCACCTTGAAAGAAGAAGGGGTTAACCCTGGATACTGGGACCAGCCACTCACGAGGATCTTTAGGGTAAAAAGGTCGGTCGCGCTTGCTCTCCGCTCCGCTCCTGGTCCTGGTGCATTCACACTTCCGGTCTGGTCTCGCTCCGTTCTCGGTCCCATCATTTCCTCTCTCAACACCAGTGGAAGTCTCACCACCGGCTGCGGAGGATGTGTGACTCTTCTGTAGCTGATTTGGCAATAATCGCCATTGCACTTGATGAAGAAGAAGAAGAAGAAAGAAAGCAAATAGAAATTGTAGTTCATCCTATGTTGCAAGGAATAGGAATGGTAACAGTGGAATTTTACCAATTCCAAACTTTGCAAATACCTGGATGATGAACAATTGCATGTACCAGAAGATGTTGCACTTCCTGGCACTGATATTGCTTGCAACATATGTTATAGTGACAGATGAGGCTTTCCCTCTGAAGAGAAATTTAATGAGGCCCTACCCAGGTTCACAGACTGAACATAATGTAGAAAAAGGATTTTTAACTCTAGATTATCTAGAGCCAAGGATAGTTAGTGTACATTTGGTATTCTAGTGCAAACCTTCAGAATATATTTTTAAACTTAAAGCTATACCTTCTAATGCTAATGCAATTATTTCAACAACATCTTCCAATCTGATACACCCAAATATTGTTGCAATACCAGATGCTGTTGTCATGCCTCCATCAAATACAATACGTCAATGAGGAAGAGGGAAATGCTCAAGAGGCTTTTGGCGTGAGAGAAACACTAAAAGATTACTTCAGCTCCCCAGCTGGTTCAGTGCAACCCAGCAAAAATGATAAAATATAAATAAACAAACATAAGTGTATAGGAATATTGTTTAGTGAGGCTAGGAAATACATTTCGCAGTGATGTTAAGCTATTATTATACACAAATTTCTTTCTTCTATTATTAAATATATGTAATTTCTTTTCTTTCAGTGCCTTGGCAAAGTGATAAAAGTATAAGTATGCAAAGATAATTGTATAAGAATATTCTTTAGTGAGGCTGAAATGCATTTCAGAGGACATTAGGATACTATTATGTACATTGAATTTCTTACCTTCGCAACCAGCTGCCTGCTGACTTCCACCCAAGCTTCTTTTCGCCACATTATCACTATATAGTGCAGCGAAGTCAGGTCGTATAGTTCTGGTTTTCTTTTCACTAATTCTATTAACATTTCATGTGAAACCACCAGTCAAAGTAAGTTTTGTGAATTAATTTTTGTTCAGTTTGTGCTTATGTTTATGCTAGGTGTATACATTGTCCTTTATCTGTAAAAATAAAAGAAAACTGTTTTTAATAATTTACCTACCTTTTGATCCCATTGTGGTGTTTTCTTTTGATTATCCATGTTTTTTATTGGACAAAAGGTAACACTACTTTTTATGAAGGCTGAGTCTCGACTTGAGTAAAGGTGGGGTTGGCAGGATCATGGCAATTGTGTTCACACTGGCGCTCACAGTCCGCTCGCTCCAGTCAAAATATCTTTTGAAGGATCGTGACTGGAGCGAAAGTGGACCGTGAGCACCAGCCCTGAATGCTTCCATTGAAATTCACGTAACATTATTGGACGGACCAGGACCGAACCTGAGGGTACGCGACCAACCTATAGTGTGAATCAAGCCTTATTGGGCCAACCAAATTCACTTTATTCCACAGTGCCAATAATTTTGCAGCACTGTCATCACTTGAATAAACTTACTTCTCTCTCTCTCTCTTTTATTTTTCCTTTTCTCTCATTCAATTGTTACACTCTGCTGGGGTAGAGTGCATTTCCTCCCATATAGCCTAGTTGGACTCAAGTAAAGGGTTCCTAGGAACACATTGGCACCATAGTATCACCAATCAAGCAACTAGAAAAGATAAATAAAACTAAACAGGGAACACAGAGAGAAAGTCCTTCTGGAACCTAACCTGCACCAGTGCCTAGGGATACTGAGTGCCACCAGTGTGACCTTACACGGCACACCCAACCACAGTGCCACCTTTTGAAAGGGTGCCACGTCACTGAGGGACACTTCCTCGCTGCCCAAGTACGCCCTTGTCGACCCGGTTAGACGCCCTTCCCAACAGAACCATGGCAGCAGAGACTTATAAAGCCTTCCTGGATCTGGGGGCGGCAGGTCTCACCGGCTCGGAACTTACCACCTGGGTCAAGGAGCAAGTGGACAACTTGGCCAAGCGGGAGAAGGAAGAAAGAGCCGAACAGAGGAGGTATGAAGAAGAACTGAGGGAAGCCGAGCAAAGGCAGCTAGAAGAAGACAGAGAGGAAAGGAGAAGACAGCATGAGTTAGCCCTCAAGGAGAAGGAGCTCAAGCTGGAAAGAGCCAGAATGGAGAATGCCAAAGCTATGGCTAGACAGCAAGCCTCCCGCCCTACACCTGCTGCACCCAAATGCTCTAATTTCGAGCATTAATTCCCTCATCCCCAAGTGGACTGAGGACGAGCCAGAAGCATGGCTGGAGGAGATCGAGGCTCTCTTCGATAATTACAGCACCACGAAGACGGAGAGAGCCTTAATACTAGCCAAGAACATGGGGGAAAAGCCAAGGCAGTGCTTCGCTCACTGGAGAAGAGCCAGAGAGGCAACATGGTGGAAGTTCATAGAGTCATTACAAAGGCCTACAAAATAACCCCAGAGAAATGGAGACAGCGGTTCCGAGGTCTTGCCAAGGAAGTCGGCTGGTCCTGGACCGAATGGGCCTGTCACAAGACCCAGTCTGGTACCGGCTGGTTCGACTCCTTGGCCTGCACCACGTTTGAGGATCTCTTCAATTGGACCATGCTAGAAGACCTGTACCAATGTGTGCCTGGGCCCCTTGCTGTATATCTTAACGATAAGCAGCCCACCACACTTATGGAAGCCTGCTGCATGGCTGATTCGTGGGAAACTTTTAATCAGTCTCACAGCACCTCTCAGAAGTGCATCATTCCACCAGCCTACCTCTCGAACTCCACTCGCCCGAAGAATGGACTGCCGAGCAAGACCATCGTGCACCCACTGTAAGAAGGTGGGGCATGCTGAAGCTGGAGTGCCGATTTAAACTAGGCACTAATAAGCAGCCTACTACCACCAGCCAGAACTCCTCTCCCGATTCATCCGCTCAGCCCTCTCCTCCAACAGTTACTGCAGGCCACCGAGCCCATCCAAGAGGCCCGTGCAAATCCTGTGATGTTGCCAGCCACTACAATGCTGGATCTCCGGCCTGTCCACATCATGTCCCCACCACAAAAATTCGTCAACCTCATTAGCACCTCATTTTCTGCGGCTGGTCCGCATAAGATCCTTTACCCGAGAGACTGGAAACCCAGTCCATCTCGGTGGCCCTCTTCAGAGCACTAGCCTGCCCGTGACCCTTCCGGTCACAGTAGACACTGCTGGCAGACATTAGCCTGTAGGGCCAGTGGTGCCATGGTTGATGAAAAAACCCGGTGGGAAATGAAGTGGATAGAGGGCCACACCATTACCGTTCCCACGGTCAAGCTCCAGGTCACGACACCTTGGGGCACACTACCCCACCGCCTTGGCGTGGTGGGTGGAATTCGCCCCGAGTGGACTTCTTGTTGTGTCGGGATCTTCTCTGGGGAAGCCTGTTACCAACGCCACTTCGCAGCCACGTTACCTCCTCCACCAATAGTGGTCCCACCTTCCGCAGAAGGGACGGAAGGGCACCAAACCATTCTAGGCCTAGCCCTCTCCAGTCGCGAAGGGCTGGCCCACAAAGAGGTGCTCCTCTCCCGAAGAGACATTCAGGAGGAACAGTACTGCTGCAGGATGTGCAAGCGGACAGACCACTCCACAAATTGGGAGTGCTGCCCAAGTAAGCAACGCCCAGCGGACGCCCCCGAACAAGGCTCTCGGAGAGGCTACGATCTCCAGCTGGGGCAGGAATCTCTGCCACAGCCACTTTTAAGTCATCCATGAGGTATGATACCTCGGACCCCTTGTCAAGCATGCCTGACCCTCAACTGCTGCCAGTGCCACTTGCGAGCACTGAGCAGTGCCACGCTCCGTCCATCACCGACGTTGAGCTATCACTCGAAAAGGCCCCTCTGCCGGGTCTAAATCATGAGGCAAATCCTCCTTCGGGAGATTCAGGATTCCCCATGCCTTTGATCATCGCAAGCGGAGAGCCTCCAGCACCCGAGACTTCTTCACCAAATCTGACCCCAGAGGATGAACCCCTGGAGGATCAAAATGTTACACCGTCTCTGGAAGACCAGGAACTGGCCTCCTCGGACGCAGAAGTCGAGATCGCTCTAGCTCTGGTTGTCGCAGCAGCCGGAGTAGGGAGCCCTCCTGTAGCTTATGAAGTTGCCCCTGACTTCACACCCGCTGGCCCTTCTGGCCTATTCCCAGAGTCGGTGCCCTCATCACCTCCTAGACCTGATACTGATAGGCCTTGGAGGAACCCAAAGAAGAAGAAGAAGGGGCGGAAGAGAGCCCAGTAGTTGCTAAGCCATAAGCTCATCCTGGCACTAGTGACCCCTCGGCACAGTGCCCTACCATCTTAGAGTGATCCTGGTCCTTGCCAAGAGAGGTAGCCAGTTTGATCTCTTTTCTTTACATAGCCTAGAACCATTAAGTACTGTCATCAAGTTAGTAGCCTTGTTCCTTCCACTTACCACCGAGCCTCAGTAATCACGTAAATAGTGTAACTAACATCAGATAATCTTAACTATTGTGAAAAGAGCCACTATGCTCATGACACGCATGGCCTAAGACCTCAGTGAGGCACCCATTTATCATATGAAGCAACCCTCATGAATTAACTGGTAGTTACTAATTGTAGTAAACACAAAAACTTTGTAATTTAGTTAGAACAGTTACTCTTATGTTGGTGCTATAGTCGGGTTAGGTTAGGTTAGGCTAGGGAATACCATAGAATGTACCACTAGGCTAGGTCTAAAACATCACGATTATAGGAGGTAGCATGTAATAACCGTAAGCAACTTCAGTACTGTTAGAATTAGGTAAAAGTAATGATTGTAGCTCATATCGTATCTAGGGTTAGGTAGATCTGTAGCTAGGTAGGCTACACAGGACAAATCTGCTCAGGGGAAAAGAGTAACCTAATAGAGGTGAACAGCTTGCTTAGTACAGACCTTCACACCCGAAAATGGAGTGAAGACCCTCTTAAGGGGGGGAGCTTTTATAAGTATTTCTGCTGTCTGCCCTCGATGCATTTATTTGTAATAATATCAGACTGACCAAGGTGGGAAAAGAAGGGTCTATCGGCAGGGTCGCGTAGACAGTTCAAACTTTTAATGTTCGTTTGTAGCAAGAACTCGGTAGCATTAGGGATTTAACCCCCATAGGAAAATTTCCATAATCAACCTTATGATAGGTGGCCTTAAGCTCTGTACCTGTTCTCTTGGCGGATGTTTTGACAAAC
>NC_089752.1:79343180-79393180 GCF_040412425.1 Macrobrachium rosenbergii | reverse complement strand
TCTTGATCTGAAATCTCCAAGCAAAATGTAATTCATTTTCGTTAAGCATGAATCGTCTGTCATAAAAATATCTTCTAAATTATTTTTCATTTCCATACTTTTCAGGTGGAAAATGTCCACATCGAAAATGAATTATTATCTTCATGTAAGAAAATCTTCACTCTTTATTATGGAAAATCTCCCATCAAATCGCATTTTATCACACCCTCACCTAATATTAAGTACTTGCTAAGTAATCCTCTTTTCATAATCCTCTTAGGCCTGAATCCTGCCAGGAAGGGGAAAAAAGTTGAAGATTGATTTAGGTATTTTTTATCGATTATACGTTATTGGTAGCGCGCTCATTGTAAAACTTTAAGTCAAGCGCGTCCCCAGCTGAAAGATGTACATATTGGCCCTTTCAGCCCGGTACATCAATGTGCTATTTTGCTGGTTAAATGGAGTCTGATGAGCCAAAAGTTTTGAGAATAGAATGAAGACAAATAGTGGAAATTACACAACTAAATTGGGCGAAGATGTGTTAATTACACGAAAGTTCTTGGCAATCTCTCGTTTCTGTTCATTTTTTTTTTTGGTCTTTAACTGGTAATCAAAGCACGTGCATATTTGCAACTTTCTAGTATTATAGTAGCAGAAACGGCGGCAAGCAAGTAGACTGCCGGGTTATTGTTTTATAAACAGAATTTAGAATATGAAGATGACAAAAATAATTCACAGACAGAAAATTATAAGAATTATGAAAATAAAATAGTAGAAATGTAAAGGGTCCAGAAAGAATTCGGCTACCATTCAGTTCTCCATAGTAATTTATTTTTTTTTAAGTGGCTTGCTTGCATCAAGTGGTCATTTATCTCTTATACCGTACTGTGATATGATATATATATATATATATATATATATATATATATATATATATATTATATATATATATATACATATATATATATATATATATATATATATATATATATATATATATATATATATATATATATATATATATATATATATATATAATTACACTTACCACTGGTGAGCGCTTAACTCAGGGAAACTGAAAGTCCCAGATTTTCATCCTTTTTCCATCTACCTCCTGCTGTGTGAGCTCTGGTACTGGTCTCGAATGTCTTTACAGATGTTAGCCGATGTCCACATGCTGGAGCATACAGGTGTCCCCCCCTCAGGCAAAATCAGAAGTCATAAAAGCCAGCCAGACTCCCCGGTTGCTCTCAGCCTTGCTCAGTTCTCCTATCAGCCGGTAAGGGAAGTCTTCCTGTAGCCGTGCCACTTGCACGGCACTCTTTCTGTGAACTGGGACCATAAGGCCATAAGCAGCCAAGCCACCAGAGGCTCATGAGATCTAAAAAGAGATACTGCAGATCATCCAGCCATTATTGCAAAGTGCACATTGCAAAGGCAACCCACAGTATGTCTGTTGGCATTCAAGTGTTACCAACTATCTGTTCCTTATCCTGAGTCTCGCTTTTCCTTTAAAAACTTCCCTCCCCAGTAAATACTCTTCGATATCCTGCTACCGAGTGAAGACCTTAAGCTATGCCTTCCATGGGTGTATAATTGTTATTGAGAGAAACTACATTTCCATGAAGCTTTATCTGGGATTATTCTATTTCCAGACACGTGTTATATCGTTCACCCTCGTCTTCCTGACATCCATCTTGCCGGGAGAATTCTGCCTGCGGGCAGACTTATCTACATTGTTTTACCCGAGTCACTGGCTCTACGTTGTGCTGTAAATTTCTTCATTAATTTTCTCATTGCAAGTAGAATAAGTAATGTGCTGTGCTGTTAAATTCAATCAGTGATGTTCTTTATTGGGAGTTGAATCAGTATTCTATTATTTGAAATACCCTAATCTATCTGCAATAAAGTAGAATCTTGTATTGACCAGAACTTTCATTTGGCGACCTACCATTACTCTTATGTGTGATTTTATTTCCTAATATGTTTATTGGTATTCACAGCTGACCACAGTAAGTGTTGCTCAAGGCTTATCTTAATTAATAGTTCATTAAAGTAACAAACCGTGGCTAAAACGTGAAGTATATATATATATATATATATATATATATATATATATATATATATATATATATATATATATATATATAAGTGTGTGTCTGTGCATTTGTGTGTGCATATATGTGTATGTGTGCTTAAAAAGTAGCTTGATTTTTTTATTTTTGTTTACATGATTCCAGAGAACTCATACTTGTTTCGTGTTCCAGTGACGTTTCAGTCCATTTATTTTCTGAATGAGCAGGAAGCAGCGGATGACCTTAAATACAACAGTAAGAGGCTGATTACTTATGTTCCAAGAACCCCATATTGAACTTATTATGTAAATTTTAGAAAAAAATTAATAATAATAGTAACAAACAAATAATTTAATTCCACATATCTAGCCACAATCATCAAAGACACACTGGTAAATATATTATTTATAATGACTCGATAATTCGTATGAATACATTTGTGCCAATCCCAGCAGAGCAAACAGGATGGAGTTATTTTGTAAACTAATTATAACAAGAAGATTGCCTCTCAGTATAATAACGCAACTCAAACAGCCGTCTTCAACATCTTGCTTGCTCATTATCATATGCAGCTCACTAGAATCTAAAGGTTTGCTCTGAAATTTCGATACACAATTATTTTTATTCATGGTTTGATTTTGTATAGGTTATCTGTCGATTAATCACACGAAGGCTGGGATAAACAGCTGATGAGAGCGCCAGCTCCTGACTAACTGAAGTGCTATGATCAAGGGATATGCCATTTACTCTCTCTCTTTGTATATATTTTATAAATATTCTGCTGTTCGCCCTCTATGCATTTTATTGTAGGAAAACTAACGCGAACAAAGACCAGAAGGTGTCTTCATGTAAGCAGAGATAGGCTGTGTATTTAAAAAAAATAACGTCTTTGCAGGATTAGGGACCTAACCCACAGAGAGGGTTTTCACCCAGTATCCTCTAGTAAAGGTGGTCTTAAGCTGTCTTCTGCTTTGTCCCGTGGAATTGGCGATGTCTTTGTCAAATTTTCAGATTGCCTGGGGCATAGGGTATGGACGCTTCCAACCGCCTTGTTTTGACCGAAGAGGGTCAGAGAGATTCACGCCATGACCGAGAACACACGTCATGTTTAGGCAAAACTGTGTCCTTTGTCCCCTCCGCCCCTTGTCTTTTCATTAGTGAACAACAGGTCTGTGTGTTTTCCAGAAGTAGTATCGTCTGTTGCAGCGCACAAGCAAACCACGTAACGGTACGTCTGAATTTGACAATATCTGCTGTTTGCTAATATTTCTTCCCCTGTATTTCAACCTTTCTATTGTTCCCTCTTTGCCACCATCTACGAATAGTGTTATAAACAATTTACTCTTATGAAGTCTAGATTAAGAATAATTTATATTGCTTAGCAACACTCAACTATTCCTGTGCAGTAATTAGGAATTAGGGAGGGTTAAGTAAGTAATTTTCAGCATTCAGGCAGCCTTGTGTCTTGATCCCATTGTTCGGAAGAGGAATAGCCTTTACCAGTATGGAATTGCGTACGATATAATCCGTTGTGTTAAAACCTTATGTTAAGCGAAAGGGAGTCCGAAGTGGGGCATTTGTTCAAGTAATTTCCTAGCTAACTACATATTCTTTGTGTTGGGGTTTTCCTCTCGACTGGCGACCTTATTCCAGTAGTAATTGTCTGTCTTTGAGGTTAATTTGTAGCTTCAAATGACAGGTTATGTGTGTCCTTGGCACTCAAGGCCTCCTAATTACGTTAATTAAGTAATAAAATCATCAGCCAAGCTCCCACATGTAACATTGGCGAGCTTGCTTAGGATCTAATCAATTTAGAGAAAGAATCTGGAGGAGAAAAAAAAATTAATTACACATTATTCCAAAGAGAAAAGTCAGATATTTAATTTAAGGTTACTCTTCCTAACAAGGAGACAGCACAAGGCATAATAATAATAATAATAATAATAATAATAATAATAATAATAATAATAATAATAATAATAAGAATAATAAGAATAGTTAGAATACCAGTTATAATTAAGAAATTAGCGTAGGTAGGAAAGTGTGCATTGAGAGCAGTATAACCAACAATTTGCAAAATCTTAACAAGAAGCCCTTTTGCCGTGTTCGGATACCGTGCTACACTCCAGCAAAGGTTGTTGGCGAGTGTCAGTCATTGTTAATATTTTGCTTTTCCCTGGCCAAGGATTAATGCATGATGTTGATTTTTGAACGCATTACTCGTGCACGATAACGAGCGGAGAAAGTGTGCTGAACATGTCTCTCGTAGGATAGGGGACAAAATTTGCTGAGTTCGTTAAATTTCAAAATCAGCAACTGCATTCCCAACTACAAAGGGCCTGTATCAAGCGTGACAGAGGTAATAAAGGTTCATATAGCTGGAATCGTATCAAAACCCCGTGTCATTAAAATGGCAAACAAACAGCAACAGTTAATTTCATCATAACTTGCATTTTTCAGTAAAGTAAATTTAGTCCCATCAGGACGTCACGAATCTATTCCCTTGTCTCGGCGTCAGATGGCTAGTTCCACGCTAGAAAGACAACAAAAGAAAAAAAGAAAGAAGCAAGCATAGCATAGTAATTTCGTTTTCCATCTCCTTAAGCAATATTATGTTATGATGGATTACCAACGTGAATATCATACGCCGCTGACACATAACCAACTGTAACCATTACTACACCCAATGACTAATTTGTGGTGTCTGGTGGGAGTGAAAACCAGCACAATGAGCAATGAATGAAAATAATCTAGATGGTATATTGGTAATCTTATGCAACGCAATTTTATCAAACTAACAACAGGAGGAGGAGGAGGAGAAGTATGCCAAGTATGATGAATTTGGCATAAGTTGATTATTAACCTCAGTAGCACCAGGGCACTCATTGATCTCACCGAAATTCTCGCGTAGATTCTGTGAGAGGAAATGTTGTGTTTTAACATAATTTTAATTTTCATCTTGAAATATTTCTTTGAATTTTGGTAATCTTTGGAATACTGCTACCAATACTACTATTACTTTGTCTAGCACCATCTTCATTATTATCAATGTTCATCAAAGCCTATGCAAATAACAGATGATATGCAACATTGCTGAGTAAATTATTCTTCACACAAGAAAATCAATAAATCCAAGAATGAAAATAGGGACATTAAAATAAGCCAATAAAAAAACTGATCATAAATAATCCATGAAAATGGAGAATATGAAATATACCTAAAACGCAAACGTTATGTTACAAAACTGAATAACGAACTATTCAGGAGAAAGTCGATAAATCTCGAAAATTGAAAGGAAGACTTTTGAAAAGAAACCACTGAAAGAGTCTCACCATAAATAATCTGTAAAGGACGGAGAATTATATGAAATAGCCACCACTTCATGAATCATGAGTATAAAAACAGTTCAGTGGGAAATGCTTTTAATAAGTTTCCGTAAGAAAATAAAAGAGCGAATTTACATTAATTTAACACTGTTAGACGGCTGGAACAGTTAAAAAAAAATATGCCAGCGTAAAAAAATTGTTCTTCATTCTCATCGTTATCAGTCTTAATATGTGCTAAAACCTCTCTTTGGCAGGCAGCCCAGTCCTCCAGTAAATTTCATCGATACCTTTTATATACACTCTCGCGACATTTTGTGGACACGAAATCAGACTGACAGACAAATGGATAGACAGGGCATACAGTTATACGCCACAGAACTTAGTTGTTGAAAGAGTAAAAATAAATTAATAAAACAAATTATGTCACGGATGATGTCAAAACCTTTCCTGAAATTTTGACCCGAAACGAGAAGCAATTGTTTCCGAGAACGATGTTGATAAGTTCGAACCTTCTCTGATAACTGATTATAATTCATCTGGGGTCACAACTACCGAGGTCACAGACACATGACTCTCTTTAACGAGGCAAACAGTCATTGAAAGACTAGGCAGGTGAAAATATCGTACACCTGCACAAAATATTAGGCAATATCATAAGGTAAGAACAATTCCACTCCTTACCGAGCTTTAAATCACTGAAGAGCAGTCTCTGTTGTAGAATACTGTCACTTCGTTAAAGCCATGCCCCATTATTATAAAACTGTCAGGCCACGTAGGCAAAGCTTCGAGTATTACAAAGAAATAACTATTGTCTTTTACACTAAAGGCGGAAACAATATATTCCCGGCATAGCTTCTGTCATTATTCGTTATGACGACAGCAGATCAGATTAGTTTAGAAGCACAGTTTGGAATAGAGGAGCTTGTAATTCCAAGGCTAAACTTACGTTACTTGTTATAATGCTGTTCTGGTTATAAGGGTAAAATATGATGATTGGCATGATTAATTCATTTTGTGCTCTTGGTAGAGAAAAAAAACACTTTCACCAGATGGATGCCATGCCAGTGATAATGTATGTGTTGACAACGTTGGCATATCAAATTGCTGTATACTGCAAGGGGCAGTAATTAATAGCGACAATTCCTTTCTCCTGCTCACATAAGACACGGAAGCATTTGCAGAGCATCCTTAATGACTAAAGCAAAAGTTATAAAAACAGAATACGAGAAAAACACTCTCTTAACAAGATCAGAGAACCGAAAGCATAAAAGTTGCTTGCTAGAGAGTCTTATGCGTTCATCAAATAACTTCTTTTGACAGATACAATTGATGAACACGCGGCGCGGTCACTTCTGTAAAGGAAAACACTAATGAGATTCCTTCTCCTGTGTGTTGCTATGACACTTATTAGTTTTCTCCTTGTGCCGACAACATCGGCATATGTGTGCAGAAACAGATGTGTGATTTTGGTGGTATCTTTTAGCAATTCAGTTTGAATTTTTTCAAAGCAGTATAAAAAAACGATGTCCCTTCCAAGGCTCCCATAAGAGTGGTCCGAAAGATTCGGCAGTAGATGAAGAGAGAGGAAAAATAAAAAGCTCTATCTACTTCTTGGTTGATGTTAAGACTGACACAAGGATCAAACAACATACGGAACCAGGGTGATACGAGGCGGCTTTCTCGGTTATTACAGATATTTTGTTGTAGTCAGAAACTCTGACGAAAAATAATGAGGATTTAAATATAGACGGCAGCAATAAGGAATAACTGATAAAAATACCGACTATGGCCATGCGGGATAGATAAGATTATTCTGTGTAGTATTCATTGATGGCCATTTATCAGAATACTGACTTTTCAAGCGCTGCTCAACTTCATAACTACCAGACTAATGCGAATATCATAGAAATCAGGTGGGGCAATTAATATTTTTGTATTTGATATTGTTGTTGGTTTTGCAGTTAACAATATTATTCCTGTTGCCTTTAATTAACGAGTTAAGCAGCAAATATTTAGATGAATATTTTTTCATAAGATAGGGAGTTCCAGGTATGTTGCTAGTTCACTTATGTTTTACTTTTCCTGAAAAATGAAAGGTAGTTAGCATTATTAAAAATAAATAGATTTCTGAACAGAAAGTTTCTTATGGGATTTTACAGACAGGAGTGTTTTTTTTTTATATAAGTTTATAAAATTTCAGTCTAGCATCTTTATTCACCAACAAGCCCATTTTTTCACAATGTAGAAAGAGTGGATTTTTTTTTTCAGTAGCAAGGCCCTCTTTTCCCACTGTAGAAAAAGTGTTGTTTTGTTCACAGAAAAAAAATGTGGTTGAGAATATAGTTGTTTTCTTTCTGTGACCTGATTAATTTTCCCTGCACTATTGTTCACTGCTAAAGTTCCTAGTCGTACAATAGGAAAGCATTGATGTACAATCAAGTAAAACTTTGTATCTATTCTCAAATCAAATTTTGACTATCTAACCTCCAAATCGATTTGAATTAAGACTAATGTTTTTAGGATCTTAAAGGAAAAGAAAATGAAAAGTTATTTTATTTCCAACATCGAAAAATTCATCAAGAATTTCCTATGAGGACGGCAATAAAATACAACTTTTTTCTGGACCACGTCTCAAGAAATTCATCAAAACTTTTCCGCAGGACGAAAATTGAATGTAAAAACATAGAAGGAATTACTGGATATTCGTGTAACGTATCTTTTTTTCTATGACAGGCCATCTCCCGTCACTCTTAACACCCCTCCCCCCCCTTTTTTTAACGAAACGTTGCCGGGCGCTGCCCATTTTTCTTACAATTTTAAATATGTGATTACAACGTTACTGACATTAAGATTATAGAACCTTCTTATGTGTCTGTGGTCTGATCTCTCAGTAGTAAGTTGTTAACTCAGGGAGTCGTCAGGTTGGAAAGTTGTTGAGATCCGCAACCAGATAGACTCCGTCATTCACTGGAAGATTGCTCCTTAATGTTGTCATGCCTTTTGCGTGGTTATTTGTCAGGAGTTATTCTGACTGGCTATCTTTAACGTTTCTCCAAAGTTTTGCTTCGAAGGTTAGTCATCAATATATGATTGGGGCGTCACGATGTCACACTGTCTGGTACGATGGTCCTCTACAGTGTAAAACTGTGGAAGTCCTCCCATCAGTATTATTTTGTATACTGAAATCTATAAGTTTATACAAGGATGTATCATAATTTTTTGTTACATGTTTTCAATTCATCTCTCAGCACCCTGTCGTATTCCTCAGTGGTATTGGCAACAACTTTCCATGGCATATGTTTTTCACTGCCACTCGTATTTACTATCCCTGTGAGCTAGAATTTTTGTTTGTTTTGTGGGTGGGCAGGCCCACACGTCTACCTTCTAAGTCATCAGTAATCATTACATTGCCTTGCGAGGTCTTCCGTGAGTGGAGAGGAGATTAGAAGCTGATCATGCATATGGTTTCTAGAACACTGCGTACGTGCAAGACCTGTCAATTAACTCAGTAGCGCCATATAAAACCCTAGAAACCTCTAATATTAACATATTTATATACTGTATCTATTTTCTTATCATTGTTTACGCGTTCATCTCGATATCACTAGAATTTTTCTGTTCTTGGCCCTCTATCCCTCTTTTAAAAATTACAAAACATGTGTATTTCATTCTGTGGTGACTCGAAGAGGAGTGAGTCTCATTTTTTTCTGATGGAGGGGTCCATACGAATATATGTATAACAAAAATGATCTTACTCTGTCATCCAGATATAGCTTTATGTCTTCACGTCTATGGGTCAATAAATTTCTTTCAGTAAGTTTTCTATTGCCTCTTTTCTTCCCTTTCACAGCGTTACGTGTCCTCTTATTCTACCTCTTTCTCGCCCAAGCTTTTCTCCTCTTTTCTTCTTTTCGCCAGAGCGGCGCCATTTTCTTTCTTTGCGAGCATCACTCAGACTTCCTGTCTCATAGTCAGCTCTCATCTCCTTTGCAGATGTCTTTCCTGGGTCGTCTTTGTGAACATTCTCTGACTAGACTCACTTGAATGAATGTAAAATGCCTCAACACCGTCATGCAGTGCCAGGATGCACCTTGATACATATGAATCCGTATCTTCTACAAATAAGAAAAAAAAAACAGACTGAAGAACGTTCCAGATAAGGAAAAAAATTATTTGTAAGTTTAATAGCCTCTACAATATCATCTTAAAGTGACAAGGACCCTTATTTGATGTGGATTAGATACTTCCATGCAAGTCCCGACTGTAAGCAAGCTTAAATTCCGTTTCTTTCGTTTTTCAGTCTCTTTACCTCTCACTCTTCAAGACACGGCACTATCGTTTTAGTAGCTGTTTAATCACGCTATTTAGCCTTAACCGCCGTTTTCTTTTCTCTTCTCTCTCTCTCTTACTGTTACTTTGCAATTTTATTTTCTTATTTGAGGGCCAGGAGCTATCTTACTCGTGGTAGTACCTAACTTCAAGAAATCAGTCATACTGTTGATCCGCTGGATGACAAGGCGCAGTAATTAATGAAACCTTCAGACCCTTTGGCGGCTGGGATAGTGCATTAATACCGTCAAAAATGACGTTACGTGTCTTTCGTAAGCTCTAACCAAGGTACCTTTATTCTGCATACTTACTGTATATAGGCCAAGGTCTAAATAAAGTATTCTATAGACCCTTGATATAGGCTGAGTGGTGAGAGATGCTGGCCCCGAGCTGAACGATAGCAAGTCTAACGAAGAGTTCATTAATGTTTGAAACCATGCTGTATTTTAATATGAAGGTATTGAATTATAGCAATATTAAATAGCTCTATGCACTTGGGTGTTTTGACGATGTTTAAATTTTGTCTATGTTCTTTTTCTTATGATTGTTACTAATACTTCCTAATACTCTACCAAAAATTCAATTATCTGTCCAAAAAATGTCGACCTTCTCATGCAATGATTCCATTCAATGTCACGTGGTATTAAGGAAAGTGGCAGCGCGCTGACAAATACAAAATATTTATGGCCAATCACAATTTTACCAACCATTTCCACTCTACTCCAGATCGCAAATGTTCTCTTATTATTCAGTGGAGCGAACACACTCCTATTCTGTCTTGAATAAACCAGATTTTTCTTTGTATTTATCAGTCTGATAAATCTTATATTCATTTCCATTCATGCTTCAGCAATGTTCTGTTGGCCTTTTGGCGTTGTAACTTCGAAAAAAAACAGTTTCAACGGCAACGTTTTTTGAAGTTTTCTCTTTTTTTCATAATTTTCTTCTTATGTGATGGCATGGCATATATATCAGGTATAAGAAAATTGTTTGCAAGTATTATTATTATTATTATTATTATTATTATTATTATTATTATTATTATTATTATTATTATTATTATTATTGAAAATATGCAAGAATACTTGCAAGAATGTGAAGAAAAGATCTTTCACGCAATAAAGTGTTCTTAAAAGAAAGATGAAGAAGAGCAGAGAATGGGCTTTACAAATGTTAAAAAAAAAAACTAAATATCCGTGAAACTTATCTGGCATATCGATGAACAGAGCTGCTCAGTGTATCCTAGGTTAATGTATAATCTTTTTATTATTTCAGTATGTTTTCATGGGTTTGTATCAGTTAAGTTGTATTTCTATTTATCTTTTCGCAAATATAAATACTTTATATACTCTTGACTGTACAGTGGGTTACCAATGACATGAGTCTTCTAACTAGTGTGGATTGAAATCTTATTTTATATATCCTCCTTCATTTCCTTTGGTATTTAAAGGTTCTCAGTAGAATATATATATAAAAAGTAGTGAGGAATCAAAACTTTAAGAGGTTATTATTGACGCACATCGCTATGATTTCGCTCGAACACAGATTTTAATCGAGAACGTAAATTTCAGTCCACGATTTTAACTCACAACAAAATATCTGAACAGACTAACGTCATAGAATCAATAAAAATTTATTGATTACAGTACGCACAGAATTAGTTTGGATAAAACAGGCAAATTTCCTTATCATTAATTAACTAATTTTCCTCTTGGGTGTGAAATTGTCAAACCCATCAATTAATAGGAGACATTTTGTTGAAAAACACTAACCTCTAAGGCCACTGCTGCAAGTAACATAATCTTTTTGTCAGGATGGCTGCATAACTTTCTTTTATTAATATCTTTCATTGCATGGCAGGACTTCATGATTTTTTTTTTTATTCTTTCGGTCACCTTACAAATTAGCAGCTTCTTCAGGTTAAATTTCTATTACGAAGAATCATTGCGATGATAATAATAACAATAAGTCCTATTACACAGGATGGCTGAATAATTTAAGCTAATTTTATATTGAGTCTTCTCGATGCTTCTTATAATACTTTTCTCTTCCACGTCAATATTGGACAAATATTGGCCAATGTTCATAATCTGGTAGAGAAAATTGGTGAATTGTTGTCCAACGTTGACGTGGAAGAGAAATGAATTATAAACAAGACTGAGAAGACTCAATATAAGATTAACTCGAATTATACAGCCATCTTTCCGACAACAACAATAATAATAATAGTAATAATAATAATAATAATAATAATAATAATAATAATAATAATAATAATAATATTATTATTATTATTATTATTATTATTATTATTATTATTATTATTATTATTATTATTAAAAGGATGGCTGCATAATTTGAGTTAATCTTATAATGAGTCTTTTCAGCCTTCTTTATAATTCATTTCTCTTCCACGTCAACGTTGGACAACAATTATTATTATTTGTTATATACGGGAGATCTCTTGAAATTTATACTGGTCTTTAAGAATTCTGACCATGTTCCATACAAAAGTGGATTGGGAGAACCCTTCTTCTTCGGAAGATGAGATTGGAGACCAGGTAAATTCCTCGGGGAAATTTACAAATGGAACAACATGCGCTCTGCCGCTGTCTTGGGATTCATGAATGGAATACGATGGGAGTGAGGGAACCCATAGATCCTTTGGCCGGCGCCATTATTCAGAAGAAAAGTTACGTAAGGGTTATAATATGAACAAGTAGGTAAGAATTGTATTATTAGCGTTATGAATGTTGTAGATTTTGTCCTTTAAGTTAAGATATATATTTTATTTCATAAATTATGATTTACATATGCTTGTCAGCATAAAAGTATTATTATTATTATTACTTTGTATAAGGTCCACAATAAGACATCAATGGTGGAATGTGAGACATTCTACCATTGATATATTATTGTGGACCTTATACAAAGTTACTCCTGTTCTCGGCATTGAGAGTTCTACACTGTTATTTATTATTATTATTATAATTTGGCAGCAGACCCTCTTTTAAACAGGTTCTATTGAATATTATTGCTGCTTCAGCTGCATTTATTTTGTAGAAGACTTTTTCTATTTTCCTTATTGCGGACTTCTCTTCAGTGGAGGTGCGTGCTAACAGCTCGCCTATATTTGTCATTTCATGGGGGAAAAGTCAAAATCTGGATTCTGCTTCTTTATATATTCTATACAATTGTTGCCGCGACGCGTTTCGACAGACTCTTCTGTCATTCTCCAGCGGGAGCTAGTAGAGGACTGGCAGATTGCATAGGTCCTTCTGAATTTATACACGGGCTTCAGCGGGGGCGGGGTGGTCATGGATGGCGAATTCTGATTGGTTGCAGTCAGCGAACTTCAAGCCAAATTTCTGGCGAAGCTCGATCCTGACAGATCTTCGCAACCTGGGAATGTCATTCATTCCAGCGTTCCCATTGGCCTGCCGTTCCGTGATGTCATGCCGGCTGACATCATCGGTAGTTTGGCTGCTATTGGGCTGCGGATGAATGATGTTATTATCTCCTCTTTCTGTCGTAGTCGGGGGATTGTCCTGAAGGGCGCCTCGCTCATCAGGGCCATCTCCATTCTCACGGGTTGTCGTTTTCAGGTATTCGCCAAATTTGGCGGGTGTTCTGCATTATTCTTCTTAAATTCGTGGGTAGGAGCGATGCCTCCTGCGTCGTATTCATTGTTGGGAGGCGCCCTTCGAGACAATCCCCCGACTACGACAGAAAGAGTAGATAATGACATCATTCATCTGCAGCCCAATAGCAGCCAAACTACCGATGATGTCAGCCGGCATGACATCACGCAACGGCAGGCCACGGGAACGCTGGAATGAATGACATTCCCAGGTTGCGAAGATATGTCAGGATCGAGCTTCCCGCAGAAATTTGGCTTGAAGTTCGCTGACTGCAACCAATCAGAATTCGCCATCCATGAACCTGCTCCCCCCGGCTGAAGCCCGTGTATAAATTCAGAAGGACCTATGCAATCTGCCAGCAGTGTTGCAAGTATGGATACGAAAGTATCCTTTAGATACATTTTGATGTTGCTGGTACGTTTTTACGACGCTGGACAAAAGGATACGAATTTGAATAGAGACCAAAAATGGATACTTTTACTATTTTTTTAAAGAATTAGATACTTTTTGCATCCACATGGTTGCCATCATTACTTTTTACAAAAAGTGAAAACCAATCAAAACTCATAAATACTACATCTAGTGCCACTCTTCAAAAAATTCCCTCAGCTTATTCATGAGTCACAATATGATGTTTGCAATATTGAATGGCGGTCACTTGCTTTTCATGAAGAATCATTGACTACTTCCAACAGCCCCGCTGAGTTTTGGTGTTCAGTTCAAAAACTTAAAAGTATTGATGGAACACTTTTGTTCCTAATTCTGTCAAAATTTATGTTGTGTCTTTTAGTTCTGCCTCATTCTTCTGTTGCAGTGGAGAGAATATTTTCTCAGGTCAAACTAATAAAGACAGACACAAGAAATAGGTTGAATACTGAATCAGTAAATGGACTGTTATTAAGCAAAGGCAACAGGGGAGCAGCTCATTGCTGTCAATGAGAGCCTAGTAATTTGATGATAAACTCTGCCCAAAATGTATTCAATTGAGGAAGGATAAACAGTGAAGCATATGTAGCTGTATAGGCAGAAGACATAAGTTTGCATTTTTGTAGTTTTATATTTTTTAGTAGAGGTTTTCATATAATCGTATTGTGCAGTGTTAGTGTATTGCATGCAACTTCAATATATTTTTGTTCATACAAAGCATTAATAAATATAAAATTTTTTGAAGATCTAACCAATAGTAAAAGTTTCGCTCCAAATTTATAGTGTACGACTGTACGTCACTGTACAATCACCATCACCAGGCAGCAGATAGCAACTTGGCTGCCAGCTGTAAGATGTCTACCAACCGGGTAAGAATTAAAGATTATTAATCAAAAAATAAAAAAATACTTTTCTTAACCACATCCTCATTAACTATAACGCATTTTTTAAAGAGAATATATTGAATACAATTTGGATACTATTTCATATTATTTGGATACGTTTTGTACATTCTGGATACGTTTTTTGGATACATTTATATTTTTCCCACTTGCAACACTGTCTGCCAGTCCTCTACTAGCTCCCGCTGGAGAATGACAGAAGAGTCTGTCGAAACGCGTCGCGGCAACAATTGTATAGAACCAACTGTATAGAATATATAAAGAAGCAGAATCCAGATTTTGACTTTTCCCCCATGAAATGACAAATATAGGCGAGCTGTTAGCACGCACCTCCACTGAAGAGAAGTCCGCAATAAGGAAAATAGAAAAAGTCTTCTTCAAAATAAATGCAGCTGAAGCAGCAATAATATTCAATAGACCTATTATTATTATTATTATTATTATTATTATTATTATTATTATTATTATTATTATTATTATTATTATTATTATTATTACACCTAGCTTACTTTCCATATTAGCCTTAACATGATATTTCGAAACACATTTTCTAACCAAATTTACACCTTTTAGTTATGTATAAAATCTCACCGAAAAAACAGAAAAAAAAGAGAAAACAAGAAATTAGTGGAATTAAACACATTTGACAAACATAGTCAACCACAAATAGCAGGTAAAGTCTGGTATGCAATTAAATAAATGGGACTGAATAAATGCAAAAGTAAACGAAAAGTAAAAAAAATAATTGTGAGTAAAAGATAAGTGTTGTTGAATGTAAATCAAACTTCATGGTTTAGAAGGCATGGAGCAGTCCAGGATTTTCTGTGAGAGAGAGAGAGAGAGAGAGAGAGAGAGGGGGGATGGTTTATAATGATTTAAATAATCGTTTCATAGTATTGTGAATACTTTGACGATTTAAAAGGTAACAATAATATGTTATTTGATAAATACAAATTCTAGCATACAATTTGAAACCTACAATACATCCTCAGCTGTTTATTATTTTCTAATTCTCCTTCCCTTTCTCTTTTTTACAGCAGAGTAAAAATATATTTTTTTTATTGTTTTCATTTTTCTATTTCGCTATCTCTTTATTTCTCAATTCCTTTTACTCTTTTTTTTTCGCCAGAGATTCACCTTGTTCCTTCAGGTGGCGTCTCACAGACTTCCTTTCGCTTCCATCACCTTTACTGCTTCCTCGTCTCCCTGCCAGATCTCATCTCCTTTATGGCAGCCTCTCCCAGTTTGTCCTCGAATCACTCCCTTCATTCACCAAGCGTGACTCACTTATTCAAGGATAATTCTAGGCCGAGTGAGACTCACGATATGGTGCAGCATGCCGAGTAGTGTTCCCTCTTCAAGAAAGAAGGAAAAGCAGAAGATCCGGAAATGCATCTGAATTTTTTTGTCTACAGACTTTTCGGAATCATGTTATTTTTTTTTTATTATTTTTCCGATTAGATCCTCATGTGGAACTAACATAAACAGTCAGTAATATGAAAATAAAGGCAGCAATACGAAAATGCACAATGCCCATTGATCGAGAATGGAAAGGATGTGAGCGAAGGTTTAAAAAAATGAACAATAGCACATTAAATACACATACACACATATGCATATATATATATATATATATATATATATATATATATATATATATATATATATATATATATATATATATATATATATATAGAGAGAGAGAGAGAGAGAGAGAGAGAGAGAGAGAGAGAGAGAGAGAGAGAGAGACAGAGACAGAGAGAGAGAGAGAGAGAGATTTAAGAAATGGTTTTGTTCTAGTTATAAGATGGATGTTTTGCAGCACTAGAAAGAGCCAGGAAGTGCATTAGGATGAAAGAATATAATAGAGATGGTTCTGAAGAAAAGATAGAAAAAAAGATTATTAGAAAATGAGGTAAAACCCTACACTCGTTGATATACTCCGAACAAACATTAGTCATGGGAACATCAGCCCACATTGTATATAGCACCTTAGGCACTCATAGAAGATATTTTTGAAGGAAGAGAGAGAGAGAGAGAGAGAGAGAGAGAGAGAGAGAGAGAGAGAGAGAGAGAGAGAGAGAGAGAGAGAGCAGTTATGATTAATGACTCAATAACCAAACCATGCTAAGGATTATTTTGTGAAATACACTCATTTTTCAAGTACTGTAAGGCGTTATTTATTTTGCCCCCTCTCTCTCTCTCTCTCTCTCTCTCTCTCCTTTATGACCTATAACAGCCATCCAATCATTAGGTAGAATTATGGCTACTCAATGTAAAAATGTACAAAATACCTAGGAGAAATATTCTTAGATTATTTCTTTCCCAAGACGAAATTCTGAATTGCGCACTACTGAAGGTGCTTGCGAAAACTTACATGAGAGAGAGAGAGAGAGAGAGAGAGAGAGAGAGAGAGAGAGAACTTCAAGAGAGAAATATCAAATATTGGTATATTATTTCGCTTAGATATATATATATATATATATATATATATATATATATATATATATATATATATATATATATATATATATATATATATATATATATATATATATATATATATATATATATATATATATATATATATGTGTGTGTGTGTGTGTGTGTGTGTGTGTGTGTGTGTGTGTGTGTGTATTCACACACACACACACATATATATACACACAACTCGTATACTGATGGACAATTAAGATCACCTTTGTTGTTCATATTTATTTCCCGGCGTTTCGTAATTTTTCATATATAATGACATGTTCAATGGCTCTAAAACAGATAAAAACAACACATAATTAGCATAAAACTCAAACATAAATTTTTGACACTTAAAATGATACATTTCAAAAATCAAGTTATATTAAAATTCACAAACTATTGGACCAACCTTCCACCAGAGTAAAAGAAACAAGTGGAAGGAAACTAAAGAATAAAAAAAGAAGAAAATAAATCTCAAGACAAGAAAAGGGGAGTTGATGTTGGCTGCGTGCTTAATGGTGGGACCAGTTGTTTGATCAATAAGGACTATAAAATGGGTAATTCCTGGGTGTTGGGTGTTTGTCCGATGATTTTAAAATCTTTATTTTCAATGTATGTTTTGCAGCTTTTAGCGTGAGCTCTTATATTGGAATGTTCCGGGTTCGTGAGTCTGCTGCCTGTCCGGAAACTGACCCCTCTATGACAGTCCATGTGCACCTTCAGGAGCCTGCTTGTGGATCCCACAATTTATGTTTGAGTTTTACGCTAATTATGTGTTGTTTTTATCTATTTTAGAGCCCTTGAAGATGTAATTATATATGAAAAATTACGAAACGTCGGGAAATGAATATGAACAACAAAGGTGATCTTAAGTGTCCATCAGCATACGAGTTGGATATGTATACATATATATTATGAATAAATAATCATGTTAAAAATAGGCAATGTCAGCTGTTATCTACTGAATAATGAATGTTTTCTCTGCCAACTTGAAACTTTGTCCTTCCTTTTCGCTTTCTTTTGACATTTGACCGAATCTAACTGACTATTGTTTCAAATGCCACTTAGCCGAGAACCTTAAATCTGGGGAGCTTTTTCCTACAATAATTATTTCTTTCTTACTATTATATCACTCTTCTTTAATTTTCCTTTTTCGTTCTCTATTCACTCATGACCTGAACTGAATTACTATCTCTCTGCCTTCCACTTAATCCTGATTCTCGAACTATAAAGAATATTCCCAGAATTTCTCCCCTTTCTCTTACACCTTTTTCGTTCTTGGCTTTAATTTGTCCACCAGCACTTTTCTTTCCCTGAAAGAAAATCTTTCGTTCTCTCCCTGGCTTCTCTGACTGCGGCAGGATTCGCTTATATAAAATGTCTTCTTTTGTTGATGTGCACCATAAGATTCGCTATTGAAATAGAACATCGTCGGTTATGACATTTCCAGATGACTGAATTACCTTAAACCGAACCAAAACAAAGAGTCACTGGGCCAGCATTCAATCATCAAATTCCAACCTGTCATGAATGTTCACACAGACACACACACATACACATACGTTCACACACACACACACACACATATATACACATACACACACACACACACATGTATATATATATATATATATATATATATATATATATATATATATATATATATATATATATATATATATATATATATATATGTGTGTGTGTGTGTGTGTGTGTGTGTGTGTGTGTATGTGTATGTGTGTGTGTGTTTATGTATATAGTATATATATATATATATATATATATATATATATATATATATATATATATATATATATATATATATATATATATATATATGTGTGTGTGTGTGTGTGTGTGTGTGTGTGTGTATGTATGATAGCTTATAATCATCCTACTTTTACCGTACAACGTTTTTATACCAAGAGATATTAAACACAAATAATCCATCAATACCAAATTCACTAGACCCTAGAAGTAGGCGACACGGAAATGGAATTATATAAGGTAGGTATTTCAACCTTGACCAGGATTTGAACCTAAGTCTTAAGCACTTAAACTATGGTCACAGTGATTTATGCACTCAGTTACTCAGAGATTTCTTGTTACCAAATTGAGAAACGCAAATTACTTGAATCTGATGATCAATAAAATAACATCTCGGTCTACACAGATCCACGAAGAGAAGAAATAATATAAAATGGGAGTAAACTGACCTGAATTTTAAGTTAAAGTGTTGATCTGTCGTCATTTAAGAGTGAAGTCTAAAATGTTCTTTCAGGTGTGACTGACCTTGTACAGGGACCACTTGCCGACCAAAATCTGGGCCGCATATAAAATGCAAACAGTATTTTTTGGTTAAAATTCATTCCAATGAATTTGTTGAGAGTATTCTTTCTGCAGATTCTCACTCGCAGAGAAAGGAAAATAACCATTTGAAAAGGGAAGGTGGGAAATATTTTGGTAATGTTACCGTCTGACATTTGTCATGGGGGGAGTATGTTGAATGATTCCATTTCAAAACAATATCACGAGACATTTGTTAAACGCTTGCACACTTCGGAGGGGAGAAATTCAGGCACTGGTTCCGATAATTGGTTCCAATTTTTCACGCTTTCAGTCAAAATAATATGGCTCAACTATTTTATTGATATGAAGACTGTTATCTATAATAACAGAAATAACAACGACAATGCCAATAATAATAATAATAATAATAATAATAATAATAATAATAATAATAATATTATTAATAATAATAATAATAATAATAATAATAATATTATTAATATAATAATAATAATAATAATAATAATAATAATAATAATAATAATAATAATAATAATATTATTATTATTATTATTATAATTATTATTATTATTATTATTATTATTATTATTATTTTCACACTAACATTTATATTCTAGCTTTTCATGAAACACCGATCTGCAATAAAGAACCATCAGCAGCGCATCAACAGTGTATTACATACAGAGTTTTGCCTGTTTAACTAATACTAAAGATACCGAACACTAAGTGAGGTATTCATATTTTCCTACTTTATGCTAATCTGTTTACTACATATTTATACTACAAGCTCCTCAGAAAAACAGAAAATCAACACATTATTGCTAAGTAGACCAGACTTGTTTTCTTTTTGGCTACCGCTGAATTTCTTTTACCTTTCTTGCGCCACAGAGCGAAGTAATTCAACCAAGGAAAGCCGGGAAAAAAGATAATTTCTGCAGCTATATGAAACTGGAACGCTTCCATCTACGGGTTTCATAGCCTTTAGACTTAAATACACACGCAACACATTTGTAAATATATATATATATATATATATATATATATATATATATATATATATATATATATATATATATATATATATATATATATATATATATATATATATATATATATATTATATTACACAAAAAACTAACAAAAATCCCCTTGATAAAGCCATAAAAAATTTCAATAGCGAAGTGAAAGAAATCCTTAAAGATAAAAAAGAATAGTTCAGCTGTCAGCAAAATTTGCCTCGTTACCTTATTTGTACGGATTAGTAAAAACGCACAAAGAAAATAATCCTATGCAGCCT
Organism: Macrobrachium rosenbergii; assembly: GCF_040412425.1. Classification (NCBI taxonomy): domain Eukaryota; kingdom Metazoa; phylum Arthropoda; class Malacostraca; order Decapoda; family Palaemonidae; genus Macrobrachium; species Macrobrachium rosenbergii. Next base: position 79,372,420 of record NC_089752.1, on the reverse strand, counting down.
AATATCAGCACTGTTGCCTCAATATCATATAAACTTGCAAAATATATTACCAAGTTCTTGTCCCCGTTATCTGGAACTATCTCCGATTCTCACATATATAATTCACTAGATTTAGTTGATTAATTAAACAAAATCACTTATTTCCCCACTGATAGATTTGTTAGTTTTGATGTTTGTCCTCCTTTTACTAAAGTCCCTTTAGATTCTATTTAAGAGTATCTTAGTAACGAACTAATCCATCATGAATTACCTATACCTGTAAGACATATTATTTAACTCACTAGTTTGTACATTTGTGATTGTAAGTTTATATTAAATGGTGAGTTCTACCAACAAATATTTGATATGGCAGTGGCCAACCCTTTATCCACACTCCTCTCAAACTTGTATATGGAATTTTTTGAAAAACGATATTTACCTAATATCATTCATACTTCTTTAAAATGGTTTAGATATGTTGACGATATTTTAGCTGTTTTGCCAGCTGGTATTGATGTAAATGATTTACTCTCCAATTTGAATAACCGCTTTAGAATTAGAAAAAGACAATTACCTCCCTTTCCTAAATGTTTTAATACATAGAAAACCATTTCAATGCAAATTCAGTATTTATAGTAAACCAACCAACAGATTAACTGAAGTCCATTTCTATTCAGGCCACCACCTAAATATCAAAATATGCATTTTTTCTTCTATGATTTTACGGTCATTGCGCAATGTCAGTCCCCATCATTTGGATCAAGACATCGAGTACATAAGACAAATATGGACAGGTTTATGTTACCCTTCACATATACTAGATATATGCTATAATAAAGTCCACAAAAAGTTTTATTGTGAAAGTAACATGGAGAAATAAACCCCTAAGAACATTCTTAGCCTGCCTTATTTTTGTGGTTTTGGAACCATAAAATCACGGTTAAAATCTTTTAATATCAACCTGTTTTTTTCCTATAGTAACACACTAAAAGGAATGTTAATGAAAAATAGCCCTAAGGAAACCAACAACATAATATACAAAATTCCATGCTTGGACTGCTCTTCTTTTTGTATACTGTAGGTTAATCTAGTAAAGATTTAGAGGTGTGAATTAAACAGTATAAGTATTGTGTCAAAACTGGACAAACATCCAATGCAATATTCATTCATTTAAGTGAAAACTCTCACAGGATAAATTGGACAGACAGTTCAGTGACTGCCAGATCGAAAGATTTCTCTTCACGAAAAATTTTAGAATCTGCTATTTTACAGCTTACTTCTAGCTGTAATTTTAACCTTTCCCCTAGCATGTATTATTTGGACCCCTGTATTAGTAAAATGTTCAAGAATAACCGTAAAGATAAAATCACTGACTTAGTTACTAATTAGTTACCTTATATATATTTTCTATGTATTCGTATGTTAATAGTTTTTTTTAAATGTTCATTTTGCAAAAATTGTTATTGTTTACCAAAAGGAGAATATATTAAGTGTTGCACTTTTATAAACATATGTAATCAGCTTATTCATTCCAAGGTCATTTTTGGTGGTCAGTCTCTTCCCCCACATAATCCTTTAATTAACTCCTCCCTGATTCTGAGCTAGTTGGCCTAATCTTTTGTAAAACCACTCAAAGATTTACTTTTCTTTTGGTAGGTCCACTAATACTTCAACTGTGTAAGGATTCCATGTACAATCACTCAAAAAAGTTTTGCAACATCCTTCAAAACTTTTCGGACAACAGCTGATAATAGTGACATCTGGCGTTATCTGGCAACTCAGCCGTAAGCGATTGAAATAGTGACATCTGGCAACTCCGCCATAAGCGCTTGAAACAACTCGGACGCTACTGGTGCGCTAGAGAGATTAACTCCCGTTTCCCTTAAATCGGGATTTATTTTTTCTGCTATTGCGGTAATAAGATTTGATGAAAGGATGTTACTAAAATACTTCAACGGTCATCACTGTTCTTATGCTTTAATATTTCATCTCCAAAAGCAAATATTTTTGTTTGATCGCCTTCATATGCTTGATCTTTGTATACATAATCAACTATTATAAGTTGAACAATATTAGTCTTAATAAATCAGCATTTCCAGACTTCTACAACAAAATCTGCAAATTATTATTATGAATAAGATTTTACAAGAAATTTTAACGACTAATCCATTTGCTTAACTTTATAAATTACTGAAACCTAATATTTTTATTTGGTTAAATAAAATAGATAAATAAATAAATAAATATTTTAAATGTCATACAACAAAATAAATAGGTATTTCAGTGATTACAACAAAATAAATATGTATTTTCAGTGTTATAAAATAACGAGAAGCGTTATTTATAATGGGAAAGAAAATGAATAAATGAATAAATAAATAAATAAATAAATAAATAAATATATATATATATATATATATATATATTGATATTTATCTTATCATCATATAGGGATAATTATAATAAATGTTATCTATTATATATATATATATATATAGTTATATATATATCGCTGGTATGCAAGCATATAAATTTCAGGTGATTCACGTGGGGATTGAACTCAGGTCAACTTCAGGTGGAAAGCAAGGGCGTTATCCACTGGGCCATACAAGTCTAAAAGACCTGGGTTCGATCCCGACGTGAGTCAGAAATTTATTTCTGTTCCACACGTGATTGTGTGTTGATGATTTCTATCTTATTCACTCAGAAGGGATAATTCGAATGAAATGTTGTCTATTGGGTCATTGCTGAGTCGGGAAGTTGGGGAAAACTCGCTGGTATGCAAGCAGTTAGCTTGCCCAGGTAATTCCTTGGGTGCAGTTGCTCTCAGGTTCCAACTTCTTTTAGACTTGTATGGCCCAGTGGTTAACGCCCTTGCTTTCCACCTGAGAGACCTGGGTTCGATCCCGACGTGAGTCAGAAATTTATTTCTGTTCCACACGTGATTGTGTGTTGATGATTTCTATATATATATATATATATATATATATATATATATATATATATATATATATATATATATATATATATATATATATATATATATATATATCAGTATTACATAATAAAGGAGTAATCTGTACCCATCTTTCGTCAAATTAAACACACAACCAAACTCTCTCTCTCTCTCTCTCTCTCTCTCTCTCTCTCTCTCTCTCTCTCTCAATATTTTGTGTGGGACCCTCTCCTGTCAATGACTTCACCCAGTCTCCTCGGCATAGAATCCACGAGTTTTTCACAAATGTTGACTTCGTGACGCTTAGGCCTAAGTGACTCCCATACTGACTTGGCATGACTAATTAGGGCTCCTTGGTCCTTATTTCGCTACTATCCCATTTACTTACAATATAAGCCCAAAGATTTTCTATTGGGTTTAAGTCCGCAGACTTCGCTGGCCATTCAATCCGGATGATATCTTGATGGGCTGTAAACCATTCTTTTACTGCTTTTGCATTATGGACAGGAGAATTATCCATCACTACATAAACTGGTTCCTGGTCTGGGATGAGTGACCTTACAGATGGAATAAGGACTTCTTCTAATATTTCAGTATAGTGATGGCTGTTCAACCTTTCGTTGACCTCGATCAGTTCTCCCGGACCGCTATCAGCCATCCATCCCCAAAGAGCTGCCGTAATTCTTCCACTCCGCCGAATGGGTTGGATATTTTCAGCCTCATACCTAGAAATAAAATGATACGCTTTCTGAATAAAAGTCATGAAACACTGATCGCACCAGTCTGCGATAGACGACAGAATGGATAAAAAGGACACATGTATAGGACTATAATACATACTATGTATTCCGGTTTCCTTTAATGACACTTAGGCCTACATGCTTAATCGCTTATATAAAATCTACTGAATTAGACTAACAAATTTCACATCTATGTTTGTATTACATAATATTATAATCGCTGCTTGTTTTATACACACACACACACACACACACACACACACACACATATATATATGTATATATATATATATATATATATATATATATATATATATATATATATATATATATATATATATATATATATATATATATGCACCTATCATGTGGAATATCTGATTTCTTTCAATGCTACTTAGGCCTATCATTTTAATAGCTTTTATATTAGGACAATTTTTGTATTACTTATTATCTGAGCTTCAACAGAATTAAAACTAGCAAGAAACTTAAAATTACTTAGTTCACTTCAATAAAGCTTACCTAGTATTAACTGGACGCCAGCAGCGAAGAAGACTACTATGCTCATCCGTGGAGAATGTCTTCTCATCACAAAAGATGACTTTCTTCCAGAAATCGTCGGCCACTGAGTAATATTGTAAAGCAAACACTAACCTCTCTTCTTTATGTTTTCAGTCATGAGGGTTTCTTAGCAGGAATATGATGAAATATCTTAGCCTCATGCAGCCGGTTACGAATGGTTTGGGCGTCAACTTGAAGGCCATGTTCTCTCTTGATAGCTGCTACGGCGGTTGTCAACGGAGTTTGTCTCGCGAGCTGCTTCAATGATTCGATGATCTTCCTCAGCAGTGCAGTGGTGCAACCATGGGGTCGTCCACTTCTTGTTAATGTATTTATATATCCTCTTTCTCTTTGTCGTCGTATCCATCTATGCACGGTTGTTCTGTGTATGCCAAGCTGCCGAGCAATATCTCCGGTGGAAACATGAGCCCCATGCAGGCTAATGATCGATGACCTGAGAGATAGGACACCACATTGCGCCTGTTATCCATCTTACCGGTGCAGGTGACGAATGACGATACAGTTTAACTTCCCGCGTAAGTGTGGCGTCACACGAACACTTACGATTTTATGAGTTTTTTCTTTTGTGTTATTGACAACGATTATGATAGAATTATATAATTCCTTACTTATATAATATTGGTGATGATTATTCAATATCATATTATTTTATTAGTTAATAAGTTTTTATTTGAATTCGAAATGCAGTTTCTTATTTGACTCTTTTACCCAATCATCTGGCACGAAATTTTTCAAAATGTTTCGGTATTTTTCGTAATATGAATTTTTCGCTGGCCAATCTTTTTTATATTGTTAACTGTACAATTAATAACCAAAAGCAAATAAGAATAGCAAATTTCACTGCATATATCAAAAGAATAAATTATTATTAGGTGAACGAAAACTTCTGGAACATGTTGCAGAATATTTTTGAGTGAGTGTACAGTACATCAGTTCCTTTATAATCCCCCTCCTCACGGATATCTGTATGTCACCTGTCAATTATATGACCTTTCTTGTAAACTTACTTTTATATTTCTCACCAGTCTGCTAATAAACGACCTTGTGTCGAAAGGCCTAGCAACCACTCTGTTGTTTCACTTTCCCGTCATGCCATTTGCTTTTATTTACGCATTCATTGCCTTCCATATCTTCGTGATTCAGTTATATATGTATGAATATATGTATATATATATATATATATATATATATATATATATATATATATATATATATATATATATATATATATATATATATATATATATATGAATGGAATCATAGTTCTATATATATATATACATGAGGCAATATATATATATATGAATGGAATCATAGTTCTAGAAGACATGAGGCAAGAGCTGTGCCACTACCCAGTGTACACGCACACACATATATATATATATATATATATATATATATATATATATATATATATATATATATATATATATATATATATATATATATATAATGTATAACTGAATCACGAAAATATGGAACGTGATGAATATATAAATAAAGATAAAATCCACGAGGGAAACGGAAACACTGGAGTGCTGCAAGGCCTTTCGACGCTAGGTCCTTTACTTAGCAGACTGAAGAAATATAAAAGTATGTTTACAAAAAAAAGCTCATATAAATGACAGATGGGGATTATAAAGGAAACATATGTACCTGGAATCTAACACAATCGAAGAATTAGTAGAACTGCCAAAACGGGATTAAATATTTAAGAGGTTTTTACAAAGGATTAGGATCAACCGTTCAGGAGCAGGGACAGGACAATTAAAGGATTATACAGGTTCGTGACTGACCACCTAAAAAAAATTTTTTTCTCACTAGGTTGTGCGTTTGTGATTGTAAGTTTATATTCAATGGTGCATTTTACCGACAAATATTTGGTATGGCAATGGGCAACCCTTTATCCCCACTCCTCTCAAACTTGTACATGGAATTCTTTGAAAAACGATATATACCTAATATCATTTATACTCCTTTAAAGTGGTATAGGTAGGCTATGTTGACGATATTTTAGCTGCTTTACCTGTTGGTATTGATGTAAAGTATTTACTCTGTAATTTGAATAACCAGGTACCATCCATTAAGTTTACGTTAGAATTAGAAAAAGACAATTGTCTCCCTTTCTTAGATGTTTTAATACATAGATTTTTTTTTATTTCAACACAAATTCTTCTTTTTTTATAATAACCAAGATGAACATTTTACAAAAAATTAGATTAAACATTTTTATACAGGCCATCATATCAAGTATCTAAAATTATAAATTTTATCTTTTAGGTCATTTATGAACATTTTTTAATACAGGTCCAAATAATACATGCTTAAGTCAGTCAACTGAAGTAAGCAGGATTTGGATGGGCAAAAGAAATGTGAGAACTTAAATGAATATTGATGCTTGTCCAGTTTTGAAATACTTATGTTGCTTAATACGTACATCTGAATCTTTATTCCTTAAAAAGAGGCAATCCAAACATGGAATTTTATATATTATGGTTATTTGTTATAATTAAAAGTTATAAGAAAAAGAGGTTTACATTAAAAGGTTTTAACAATGATTTTATGTTTTCAAAACCCCTAAGAAGAATTCTTAGGGTTTTTTCTTTCATGTTACTTTTTTTAGTGCTTTGTTTAACAAATATATTTCAAGAACATATGGCCATACAATTTTAAAGGAAATCATTGCATTTCATAGCTTCAATGCTTTAAGATGTGATGAAATAAATGTGTCCTTTAAAATTGTAGCAGCTATATTTTCTGAAATATATTTGTTATAACAAAACAGAAAGTTTTATAGTGAAAGTAAATGAAGAAAGAAACCCTTAAGAACATTCTTAGCTTGTTATTTTAGTGGTTTTAAAACATAAAATCATTGTAAAACCTTTAATGTAAACTCTTTTTTTCTTATAACAACAAAAGAATGTTAATAAAAAAATAAAGAAAACAACCATGTTTGGATTGCCCCTCTTTTTATATTGGCCAATCTAGCAAAGATTCAGATGTACGTATTAAGCAACATAAGTATTCAGTCAAAACTGACAAGCATCCAATGCTATATTCATTCATTTAAGTGAAAACTCTCACAGGATAAATTGGGCTGAAAGTTCAGTGATTGCCACATCGAAAGATTTCTCTTCAAGAAATCTATTGGAGTCCGCTATTATCCAGCATACTTCCAGTTGTAATTTTAATCTTAGCCCTAGCATGTATTATTTGGACCCCTGTATTAGAAAAATGTTCAAAAATGACCTAAAAGATAAAATAGCTGACATAATTACAAGTTAGCTACTTGATATATATTTTCTATATATCCGTATGTTTAATATAATTTTTTTTTATTTGTAAAAATGTTCATCTTGCAAAAAGTTATTATTGTTTAAAAAAAAAAGAAGAGAATTATTGTGTTGTACTAAAAAAAAAAATTTTTAGGTGGTCAGCCACGAACCTGCATAATCCTTTAATTGTCCTGTCCTTGCTCCTGAACGGTTGATCCTAATCCTTTGTAAAAACCTCTTAAATATTTAATCCTTTTTTGGCAGTTCTACTAATTCTTCAGTTGTGTTGGATTCCAGGTAATATGTTTCCTTTATAATCCCCATCTGCCATTTATATGAGTTTTCTTTGTAAACATACTTTTATATTTCTTCAGTCTGCCAAGTAAAGGACCTAGCATCGAAAGGCCTCGTAGCACTCCAGTGTTTCCGTTTCCTTCGTGATTTTATCTTTATATATATATATATATATATATATATATATATATATATATATATATATATATATATATATATGTATATATTGATTGCCTTTCATATCTTTTGTGATTCATATATATATATATATTCATATATATATATATATATATATATATATATATATATATATATATATATATATATATATATATATATACATATATATATATATATATATATATATATATATATATATATATATATATATATATATATATATATATATATATATATATATATATATATATATATATATATATATATATATATATATATATATATATATATATATATATATATATATATATATATATATATATATATATATATATATATATATATATATGGGAACATACACTGTAGGTGGCATAGCTCTCTCCTCATGTCTGCTAGAACTATGGTTCGATTCATATATATATATATATATATATATATATATATATATATATATATATATATATATATATATATATATGTATATAAATGAATCACAAAGATATGGAAGGCAATGAATGCATAAATAATGGCAATTGCCACAAAGGGAAAGTGAAACAACAGAGTGGTTGCTAGGCCTTTCGACAGAGTCCTTTACTAGCAAAATGGTGAGAAATATAAAGTAAGTTTACAAGAAAGGTCATTATAATTGACATGAAATACGGATATCCCTGAGGATGGGGATTATAAAGGAACAGATGCACCTTGAATCCAACACGGTTGAAGAATTAGTGAACCTACCAAAACAAAGGTAAATCTTTGAGAGGTTTTACAAAAGAATAGGCCCAACAGGCTCAAAAGCAGTCAGTTAAAGGATTATACAGGAGAAGAGACTGACCAACAAAAATGACCTTGACCTTAGAATGAATTTGCTGATTACATATGTTTATAACGGTACAACACTAATATATTCTCCTTTTGGCAAACAATAACAATTTTTGCAAAATGAAAATTTTCAAAAAAATATTAAACATATGAATACACAGAAAATATATATAAAATAATGTAAGTGTGTGTGAGTGCATGCGTGTGGATGCTGGATGGGTGGCACAGCTCTCGCCTTACATTCTTTATTACAAACGGATATATATATATATATATATATATATATATATATATATATATATATATATATATATATATATATATATATATATATATATATATTATAAGAATTAACGTAATTCATTCAGTTTTGCAGGCCCTTTTTAACGTATGCTTTGCTTGTTTAATCCAGTTTATTTTGCCTTTCTCTCTGAAAGCTGGATTTTGGGTCTTTTGCCTTCCCTCAAGGGTTGTTGTTGTTTTATATTGGTACTCCACCCATGAAGTTTGTTTCTTGCTTTTCATATTTGTGATGGTGATTCTGCCATTCGTCGTCTGTGCCACGTCATATTTGTCCTTCTCTCGGAGCTGTCGAGGGGGCCTTGTGGCATCATCTCAGGAGTTCTGTTCTCGGCTCTGTCATAGAAGGACCAGTGTGCTATAATCTTTGGCACTCTACGACAGTTTACCTTTTGGGTAGAGGATACTTCTTGTTGCACACCTGCATCGTGTTGCGTCACTTGTGAGTGACTCTGTGTGCTCGTGCCCTTAGTTTGAAGCTGGAGTGCTAGGGGCCTGTTGCTAGAGGCTTGGACTCGGTGCCTCACCGTGCTTATTTACCCGTTTTCTTCATTATTTGGAGGAGAGCTTAGCATTTGCTCTCGTGAACGGCCCATTGTGCGAGCGTAAGATACGCTCTGTATTCTCCTGCCTCTGCCCTTACACTGCGCCCTTGGAGTCGTGAGGAGGCCCTCCAGTGGCGAAGAAGAGTAAGCCCACTTTATTATTATTATATATCTGTTATCGTCATTAGTTTCTCCGTGCGGAGCAGCATCCTTTATCTTTTGTAAGGACGTCAGTTGTACGCCTACAGTGTGCCAGCGTCGGCACTCATCTGCAAGGACTACTCTATTTAGCCCTAGTGTTTGTTAGGCGTTGTGAAACCAAAATATTGGATTTTTGTTAATATTTTGCTAATGTATGTATTTCATACAAGGTATTAATTGAATATATATATATATATATATATATATATATATATATATATATATATATATATATATATATATATATATATATATATATATGTTAAGGTTTTTTCTTTTCCTCCCCTGGATCTCCTACTATCGTATGCTAGGGAAAGAGTGTTTTTCTTACTTCCACTGTTTACTCTCTTATTTCTTAGTATGCTAGTTAGGTAGGCGATTGAGGAAGTGATTGATTTGTTGTTGTGTGTGCTTGTTGTGTTTTTTTCCCCCATCATTCAGTTTTCAGGGGGTTCTTTTGCTATGTGTTGTTTTGTAATAAATTATTGTTAATTTAGTTTGTGGCTTTGTGCATCCTCTCTGAGATTGTGCTCTTTGGTGTTGGTTTGTCAGGATCATACCCGTTTTGTGGTACTGATCTGAAATACAGGTCAAAAGAACCTAAAAGCTTCAGACCATCTTGAAGTTCCTAACAACAGTGGCGACCGTGAAACAGGATCCTGACTGACATTCCAACCTTGGGGAGTTTTTCTTGGAGAGGTGTACTCGGGAAATTAGGTGGTTGGGGAAAAATTAACCTATCTTGTCTTTTATTATTTTCGTCTTAGTTTTGGATGATGCCTTTAGTTGGGGATAAATGTGAGGAGGCGGCAGCGCTATTTTTAGCTAGTCCTGACTGGGAGGAGGAAATTTTTGATCTTAAGAGAGATGAGTTATGGTGTCTAGCTGAGCACTTGAACTTAGGATTACCGACAGAGATTAGGAAGGGACAGTTATTGCGTGAGGTCCTTAAAGCTATTAAAGGTGGTAAGAGTAATGTAAAGGAAACAGTAACGCCTGGAGATCTAGACTTTGGTAACAGTAGTAGTGATGAGGAGATAGGGAAGTCAGGTAGCCAGGAGGTGAGTAAGTTACGGTTGAAAATCCTTTCCCAGGAATTTAAGCTTAAAGAGCTCGAGTATAAGACTTTGCAACTGAGGGCTGAAGAGCGCGAAAAGGAGCGAAAATTTGAGTTGCAAATGCGTACGCTTAATGCTAATAATAATCATAATGATAATATTGGTAGTAATAATAACCATAATAATCGTTTTGACATAATGAATGCTTTGAAATTAATGCCAGTATTCAATGAGGAAGATGTTCCCGATTTCTTTATTTCATTTGAACGAATTGCGAAGAAATTGTCTTGGCCCAAGGATATGTGAACCACTATGGTTCAGTGCAAGCTAAAAGGGAAAGCTCAGCGGGTTTATAACATTTTAAGCGAGGATCTGTCGGCTGATTATGATTCTGTTAAGGCCATTATTCTTAAGGCATATGATTTGGTTCCGGAGGCTTATCGGCAGAAGTTCCGTAACCTTAAGAAAGAACCCGGTATGACTTTTGTTGAGTTTGCAAGGATGGAGGAACAGTTCCTTGACGATTGGCTTAAGTCAAAGGAGACTGACTCTTTTGAGAAATTAAAAGAATTAATTTTAGTTGAAGAGTTCAAAAGAATGGTTGTTAGGGAACTGAAAATTCATTTAGATGAACTTAAATTGGATTCTCTTCAAGAAATAGCCATAGATTCTGATGAGTATTCCTTTGCTCATCGTCAGGACTGTGTGAAAGAGGTTAGTGGTAAGAGGTTCCCTCCTCGAGGTAACGGTTGGAGGGGGAATAACCGGAATCAGACAGATCACAGCACCTTTTTTGACAGTTCGGTTGGTGACCGAAGAAAGAATAAGAAGGAAAATGACAATAAGGGTCGCGAACCACGTAGTTTCGTAAATAGCAGTAGGAATGGTAGTGGTAGTGGTAGTAGGTCCTCGAGGTCCGATGTAGTTTGTTTTTGGTGTCACCGACGCGGACATGTTAAGGCAGATTGCTTTGCGCGCCGTAATATTCTTGAAAAGAATAAAGAACCCGTAACATTTGTATCAGCGGAACAACCGCAGAGGGAGGAGTCAAAATGACTAAGATTTAATAAGTATATATCGGAAGGTACTGTTTACGTTGATAGTGCTATGCAATGTGGTCGTGGTGTGAAGATTTTGAGAGACACGGGTGCCTCTCAGTCGTTGATATTGCGGAGTTCAGTTCCCGATGATGTTGTCTTTAGGAATAAGAATTTTGTCTTGTTGGGTGGATTTCCCGATACAGTGGCCACTTACCCATTGGAAGAAATGTATTTAAAGACTAAGTATTTTCAGGGTATGGTTAATTTGGCCATAGTAGATGCTTTACCGATTCCTGATGTAGACGTTATATTTGTCAATGATTTAGCGGCTGAAACTGAATGTGATGTATTGCCTATTTTGACTTTGGCAGATCTGGCAGGTGACCAGATGAGTACAGATGATTTGGTGAATCCTGTGTCTGTGGTGACGCGATCTCAGTCTAAAGAGGTTGACCTCGAGGAGGTTGAACTCGATGCTGAGTTAATTAACAGACAGACGACTGACATTGTGACTGGTGTTAATATAAATAATGATGATAATAATGTATCTTTTCAGGGCATCAATTGGTATGCAAAGGCTTTTAAGGAAGCCCAAGGCAGTGAATTTAACAACTTAGAACTTAATGATGGTAGCGATCTTTCTAAACCTGTATTTATGAAACAAGATGGTTTATTTTACCGTGTGAGTAGGCCAGTTAATGTACCTGCTGACCAGGTAGAGGTAATTCGGCAGCTAGTTGTGCCAGAAAGGTATAGGCGTAAATTATTGTTTCTCAGTCATGAACATAACGTCGCGGGTCATTTCGGGGTTAAGAAGACTTTTCAGAAATTGGCACAGCATTTCTTCTGGCCCCAGATGCGCCGTAAGGTTAAGAGACATGTGTTATCTTGTAAGGTGTGCCAGGTTGTGGGGAAACCCAATCAAAAGATCCCTAAATCCCCTCTTATTCCCATTCCTTCAGTTGGTGAACCTTTTAAGGAGGTAGTTATAGATGTAGTGGGCCCTCTTCCGCGGACGCGCGGAGGTAATGAATATCTCCTAACCATGGTTGATAGGGTAACGCGTTTTCCTGAGGCTATACCTCTTAGGAGTATTCGGGGTGAGAAGGTGGTGGAAGCGTTGTTCGGGTTTTTCACTCGATTTGGCATTCCTAAAGTTTTACAGTCAGACTGTGGCACCAATTTTACAAGTAAGTTTTTCAAAAAGAAAATGGTAGAACTAGGTGTTAGTCATGTTACCTCTTCTTATCACCCAGAGAGTCAGGATCAGGTGGAAACGTTTCACCAGACTCTGAAGTCAGTATTTAAGAAATTTTGTATTGAAACAGGTAATGAATGGGATAAGGAGGTTCCTTATGCCCTATTTGCTATACGGTCTGTACCTAATGAGTCTTTGGGGTTCTCTCCTTTCGAACTGGTATTTGCCCATTGTGTACATGGCCCTCTTGACGTGGTGAGAGAGCACTGGGAAGGAGAGACACCCGAAGCTAATGTATTAGATTATGTTTCTAGTTTACAGGGAAAGCTGAGGAGAGATTGGAATTTTGCTCAAGCGAATTTACGTAAAAGTCAGACAGTAATGAAATCTAATTATGACATTGGGACCAAGATTCGTATTTTTAAACCTGGGGATTGTGTATTAGTTTTATTGCCTATACCAGGTAACCCCCTGAAAGCTCAGTTTTCAGGCCCATGGAGTGTCCTGAAAAAGTTAACTGATGTAAATTATTTGATTGAAACCCCTGGTAGGAGACGAAAGTCTCGAATTTGTCATGTGAATATGTTGAAGCCCTTTGTTAGTAGAGATGTAGATCAGGTAGAATCAGTAGTAGTGGATCCAATTACAGTGGTGTCTGTAGAGGTAGATGAGAATCCTTTGGTTAACAAGAAAATGTCTGTTAATCCCGATGTTTCGTCAAGCAATTCCGATATTTTAAATAACCTTTCCACTAAATTTCAGCATTTGAATTCTGAGAAATCAGAAGCTTTGATTGGTATCATCCACAAGTACAAAGACTTGTTTCAGGATGAGCTAGGTAGGACGAATGTTTTGGATCATGACGTGGACGTTGGGGACACTAAGCCCGTTAAACAGTGCCCATATAGGCTTAACCCTGTCAAGAGGAAAATCGTTCAGGAAGAGGTCCGCTATATGTTAGACCATGATTTAATTAAACCAAGTTGTAGCCCTTGGAGTTCTCCGGTCGTGTTGGTTAAGAAGGAGGGAGGACAACACCGCCTTTGCTTTGATTATAGAAAGGTCAACGAGTTGACCAAGACAGATTCTTTTCCCTTGCCGAGGGTGGAGGATTGTATAGATCGGATTGGGTCTGCCAAGTTTATTACAAAACTAGATTTGCTTAAAGGATATTGGCAGGTTGGTCTTTCCCCTCGTGCTAGGAAAATTTCCGCTTTCGTTACAGGCGAAGGTTTATATGATTTGCTGAAAACCCAAATGGTAAACATATGATGATGCACTACCAAAAGGAAATAAAGGCAGTTGATATATATAATGTATATATGATATATATATACTGTATATATATATCATTATAATTAGCAAGAATTCACTAGCAAATTGATCCCTTTTTGTTTCCTGTCTGCGATCTATTGATAGACATATTTGTCTATCGACATGCGTGCCTACCTATCTATCAGCCCGAGCTGGACAATGAAGGATCACGGTCAGAATACAAGGGATTAAATCGATTGTAGGCCACTCCTTTTAAGTAGATAGTTCCTTATTCGAGGCAAAAGTGAATCTGTCTGGCCGACTCTTTCCAGGCAACCCCATCCCCCCAGGCCACGGAACAGCTGAAATGACTCAACTCCCTATCGAAGGACTTGCCCCCCTGCCCCAGCAGATGGCATAAAAGGACAGACGAACAAGGGCCCTCTCTCAGACTCTCGCTGGACGACATGGCGTAAAGTCAAGACACACACACTCACCACCAACCCCACGAGGAGCACCATGCCCCTGGCTGAACGACGCCCTTAGCTCATCCCTTCTCCACCTATCCATGTGGCCTCTCAAAGTATACTTTTACCTTCATGTACTCCGACCGCCAACCATGTGTTCCCTTCGCTGCTGGCCTGATCCTAACACAAGGGCCACCCACTCCATTACCTGGCGCTTCGTGAAGTCACCCACGTGTTGCTCGCGCTGTCGGTGCCCCTATATCCTACCACGTGGAAGATCAACGCCTTCGCCCTTGTGAATCGGGAGTCAACCACGTGCCCCCTTCTTTGCTGGAACCACTTCTCTCTTACGGTAAAGTGCTCTGTAAAGACTTCCGTTCAGTCACGCTTTGTCCTTGTCGAATTTACTTAATTTGAGTGCCAGTAATCACAGAATCTTTTGTTCAATTCCACCTGTGGTATTCGAGTGTCTGCTCTCAGTGCTAATCCATTATTAACTCGTCGAAGCCCCATTGGCACCCTCAGTGCAGCTTCGAATTCATTATCCTTTTGTCTATTTCCATTACTGGCGTATAATCTGTGTGTCTCTCATTTCAGAGGGACCCTATATCGTGGAATCTTCTCGGACTGTGCCTGGAAACCCCAGTTTCATTCATCCCATAGGAATTCCCTTCAGGACCAATAATTTAATTGCATTTCTCCTTCCCGTACTAATGTCTTTGTGTAAATATACTCCTTTTAGTTCACCCACGTGTTTACGTAATATTTCCTCTCAGAAGTAAGAGCCTTACGCTCATATGAAATTCCCCTTTTCTCTTGTTTTATGTTTCACTGACCCACAAGGTCAGAATCGCAAGCTAAATTATCTGTAAATTTTGCTACCTGTCTCATAGAAACTATCTCAAAACCAGATTGTCCAGTAAAACATAAAAAGGCGACCTCTTGCCTTAGATTCTCGTTTTAGCGGTTGCATCCCCCGCCCTTGTTTTTCTGCTTTTGTTTGGGTTTGCATCCGCCAAATCAGCAATTAGCAAAGCTATGCTGGGTACAAGAAAATTATGAACCTTTTGTGTAAAACCAGCGCACAGATCCAGAAATTCCACGCAAGTAAATTGTGTTTATTTTAGCATAGGAATTATTAAAGACGTGACTGAGCCTGGGGAAAAAATACTAGGGACGCATGCCAAAAAAATGAGAGAGGAGAGCCCCCGAAATTTAGATTTTGAAAGCCTCTGCACGTGGCTTGCATGACCTTCATGATAGGATATTTAGGTATTAACCTTTTCGAGGAATAGTGCTATAGTTCCTCCTTGAGAATCACACAGATTTCATGATCGTAAAATCTAGTTAGGCGCGTATTCACATTTCTCCCACGTGGGATGAAAGTCAGCTTGAATCGCTGATTTTCCCCCTCTCTCTCTTGTATAGCAAAGGTAAAGTTCCAGATAGACAAAAAGACTGAGTGGTAGGCAAGAGTGAAATTGATTTAGTTTCCAAATTTGTTTTTCTCACACAATTCGCATGGGGGTGGGGGACGGGGGAACTACAGTCTGTGCTTATAAACATTCCCCATTCCTTTGTCGCTGGGGTGGAAGCCATACCACCCCACCTAGTGTTTAAAAATAGCGCACATCTAGGAGAGCTTTACTCACCCCTACCAGCCCCCGCATCACGCCATTCATTCATTGCTAGGATTTGTTTGTTTAATTTTCCCTTGTTTTACCTTGGGCTCGTTCCAGCAAAATTTTTTGCAGGTTTGTTTTGTTTGTTTGTTTGGGGTTATTCCTTTTGTGTGTGTGTTGTCTACTCACTGAATTAGGGGCCTTTATCATTTCAATATTCTTTGCTTACAAAAGGAAACTTCTCCTGTAAGCCCATACATGTAAAACCTCTTGCTAATCAGACCTCGTCTGTGCAGGAATTCTCCTAAGGAGCCAATACATTTCCAATCCAGTCCCCAATCAGCCCGCTTCGTCGTAATTTGGGAGACCAAGTCATTTCCAATCCAGTCCCCAATCAGCCCGCTTCGTCGGTAATTTGATGAGACCAGTCCATTTCCAATCATGTCCCCAATCAGCCAGCTTCGTCGGTAATTTGGTGAGACCAATCCATTTCCAATCCAGTCCCCAATCAGCCCACCTCGTCGGTAATTTGGGAGACCAAGTCATTTCCAATCCAGTCCCCAATCAGCCCACCTTGTCTGTAATTTGGTGAGACCAATCCATTTCCAATCCAGTCCCCAATCAACCCACTTCGTCGGTAATTTGGTGAGACCGATCCATTTCCAATCCAGTCCCCAATCAGCCCGCCTCATCGGTAATTTGGTGAGACCAATCCATTTCCAATCCAGTCCCCAATCAGCCCGCTTCATTGGTAATTTGGTGAGACCAATCCATTTCCAATCCAGGCCCCCAATCAGCCCGCCTCGTCGGTAATTTGGTGAGACCAATTTATTTACAATCATCGTCCCCAAGTCAGCCCGTTTTGCCGGTACCTTGGGAGACCAATCATTTGCTAAATATCGTCCCCAATCAGCCCGCTTTTTCAGTAAATCGGGAGACCTATACATTCCAATCTCATCCCAAGTCAGCCCGTTTTGTTGGTAGCTTGGGAGACTAAAGAATTCCAATTCCTAAAGGTTTTGAAAACCCTTCATACCATAAAGTCTCCAACAGCCACTCTGTTAAAAATTTGTGTACATTTATTATACCCGGACAACTCCTTCCTACTCTCTGGGAAGATTTTTTTTTTTTTGTGTATTACTTGAGTCCACCCACCTGCAAAATGTCAGGAAGATGTCAGCAGAGTGAGGATTTTAAGTTCTTCATGTCCTCCGGGAAGGAACTCGGCCTTTCTGGGAAAGAACTAAAAGACTGGGTACAGGAGAGGATGGACGCGATAAAGGCAGAAAGAGAGGCAGAAAGGGAGGCAGCAAGATTAGAAAGGGAGGCCCCAGAGAGAAGAGAGGAGGCAGAAAGGGAGGCAGCGAGATTAGAAATGGAGGCTGAAAGGGAGGCAGCGAGATTAGAAAGAGAGGCAGAAAGGGAGGCAGCGAGATTAGAAAGGGAGGCCCTAGAGAGAAGAAAGGAGGTAGAAAGAAAAGAAAAGGATTCAGAAAGAGTAGAGAATGAGAAGAAGTGCGCCCATGAACTCCAGATGCTGGCACAACGTGGCCCCCCTCACCCCACCGCTCCTGCCTCAGGAATGAGCGCCCTCAGCCAGGCCCACTCGTTTATGCCTAAGTGGACCGAAGCTGAACCAGAAGTATGGCTCGACAGAGCCGAGGAGGTCCTGGAATGTTGCACCCTCTCCCCGCTGAACTCTACCTAGTATTAACTAAATTCCTCGGTGGGAAGGCACTGATTGCCTACAACGCCCTACCTGCGGCCGACCAAGAGGACTGGGACGTCAAGCGCCAAACCATTACCAAGGCGTACAAGATAACCCCTGAATGCTGGAGGAGGCGCTAGAGAGGGCAAGTCAAGGAAGTCAGTCAAACTTGGTCAGATTGGGCCTACCAGTCGGAGCGTGCCCATGCGAAGCGGTTCGAGTCTATGAGAGTCAAGACCCTTGCAGACTCCATAGAGCAAATGAAAATAGAGCATTTCTTGCTCTATGTGCCTCCTGCCCTCGCCATGCCCATAGGGGAGAAGGAGCCTACGACATTGGTGGAATGCTGTCGCATTGCCGACTCCTGGGATGCTCATCACCCCAAGGAGAGCTCCCTGCAGCGCAGAATTAGTCCACCTGCCTGCATGATGCCCCTCCGCCGAAGAATGGGCAATCAGAGAAACCCGTTGTATGTGGGTTCTGTAGGAAGATCGGGCATTCCAAAGAGCAATGCTGAAATAAACCAGCAGCACCTCTTTCTCCTGGAAAACCACCTAATAACTTGCCTGCGCCCTCTACAGGGGCAGTGCGTTGAGATTTCAGCCAAACCTTTTGCACGTCATGCAAGGTTTATGGCCACTCTCCCTCATGGGCAAAATGCCCTAGAAATAATAAGTCCAGTACTCCTGCCATCGCCCTGGCAGCTACCAATCCCGAGTCCTTAGGCCCTCCAGCCAAGGGTCTCATATATGTGGCACCTCCTCAAGGTAGCTACCCAGCACACCAGGTCAAGGCATTTGATGACTCTGGCATGCAAATTTCCCTCATAAGTAAAGACAAAGTTCCCTATGGAACTATCATTAACCGACGCAAACTCGTCACAATTGAGGGTATCAATGAATTTACAATGATACTCCCTACAGTTAAATTGAGTCACAAGACCTCATAAATCTAAAATTTACAACCTTGCAGTAGCAAGCTACCTTTCCAGAGGTTGATGACATCCTCCTGGGACAGACTTCAGTCCCCATTTAAGCTTTCTGCAATCACCGCCAGTGCCAGGGTCCCAATCAGATCTCCCTCCAAGAGATTCCAAAATCGATTCCAAATCTGCCAGTGCCACTTGCATGCACTGAGCCATGCCAACTCAAATCCGTCACAACGATGAGCAAATTCCAAAGCAAATAATAGTGCCTGCAGTGAGTCCCCTGCCTCATAAATCTTAGCGCGGAGGTTATGACAGCTCCCAGGACCAGCCCCAATCTCCATTCAAGAGATCCTAATAAGGGACCTCTCTTCTCCTGGCTTGGCTCAGCTACCAGTGCCAGTAAGGGAGACGGATCCTGCCGACCACAGCAGAAGCTCACCTAAAGGTGTGGCCTCACAACCCGTGCCTGAGCTGCTCATTCCTACCTGGGAGCCCCTCACGCCCCCTCCCCCCCGACCGCTTCCTCTCTGCCTCAGTCTTCTGCAGACACAGCAGTGAGTAATGATTCTGCCATGTTTCAAATGGCCGATGAACTCAAGGAACTGCGACGGATCGTGATAGAGCTTGCAAAGAAGGCCCCTGCATCAGCCGTCATGGAAGCTGACACAGGTGGCACTCCAATACCCTCCTTGGGCTCGGTTCCAAGACAAACCATCAAAGTAAGAAGGGTTTGTGGGGAAAATACCACAGGCGTTGATAATTCCAGGTGGCTTCAAGAGAGCTCCCAAGCTCTCCTGGCATTCGTGCCCACCTGGCACAGTGCCATCCCTTTATCCTACGAAGACTTTGGCACCTCTATCCAGAAGATGATGTTAGGGTCCTTCACTATTCTTTTTTTTCTCACTTCTCTTATAACTATGTCCTTTATTCTTCCTCAAACATTTCCCTTCTTTACTTTTGATTATCCATCACATTTATTTTATGTCTTACCCAGGCCCTCATTTTACCTGGATCACTTCTGCTCATGCAGAGTGCCATTGAGAGATATGCCAACACTATAATTCCTACAACTCCCCATTCATGCCTATCGCAGCATGATGCATTTAAAAATGTGATATGCCATCGCCATTAGTTATTATTACATAAGTGCCAACTTGGCACAGTGCCATTATTGCAGATTCTGGCAAAATGATCCTGCCAGAGGGGTCGCACCCTCTGGTTATCTTTGTGGCCATCTTGGGACAAGAATAATCCTAGCTGTTTACTATAGGGTAAGGAATATAATTTTAGCATACTTGATCAACATCTAGTTACAACAATTAATGTTTAATTTGTGTCTGCCACTTATTCTTTTGTTACTCTTTCATACCTCATGCACGTAGATGAGTGCCAGAAGGCACTTATAAAGTCAGTGCCACCTTTGTAATACAAGGGGCGTGGCCCGCTATCCAGAAGGTGGAGGCACATCCCCTTGCTTTCTTGTAATATCGGGAACTTCATTCCACCCCCCACCCCACATTCCTTTGCTTGCTTATCTTAAAAGCCTAACATAAAGTCCCCATCGTAGAGTAAAAATGGCGAACCCTTAAAATTATTAAATAAGCCTTAAGCTAAAATAATTTTACCTCCCTTTGATTACACCCTTTTCAGGTGCTTATTATAAGTGTTATAAGAGTGTCATGAGATTTGGTGCCAAGTCTGGCATGGGTCTACCAAACGACGTAAATCACGAAACGTAAATTAAACCGAAGTGTATTTCGTCATTTAAACGCCGCTTAAAAGGCAAACTAACCTGCATGCATTAGGGGATATCTAGAATTAAGTAACCATGTATATTCTTTACCATCAACCTTTCTTTTCATTTGTTTGCAACAGCCCCATATACCGTGGCCTTATAATCCTAATTAATTCACATTAATCGAGTAACTTTATAAATTTATCACTTTGTAGCCAAATACACAGTAATTACTCTTTTGCAAGTGTTGAAAATTACCTTATGTCCTATCCCACCATGTACTCGGTGGTTAGAGTAATTTGTTCCAGTATCTCATTAACATTAATGCCGCAGATTTTCATAAATCTTTTAAAAGTAAAGCTCATTGCAAGGCAGAATGTAGAGTGACGTAAAGAATTTTCTGCTCATTTCTTGTTTAAATCGACGTTCAAACCCTAATGAAGGCGTGGCCCCATATTTTGTTGGGAGCTATTATAATTAGCAAGAATTCGCTAGCAAACTGCTCCCTTTTCGTTTCTTGTCTGCTGATCTATTGATAGACATATCTGTCTATCGACATGAGTGCCTAATTATCTATCACCCCAAGCTGGACAATGGAGGATCACGGTCAGAATACAAGGAATTAAATTGATTGTAGGCCACTCCTTTTAAGTAGATAATTCCTTATTCGAGGCAAAAGTGAATATATATGGCCGACTCTTTCCAGGCAACCCCATCCCCCCAGGCCACGGAACAGCTGAAATGACTCTCCAGCAGATGGCATAAAAGGACAGACAAACAAGGGCCCTCTCACAGTCTCTTGCTGGACGACATGGCGTAAAGACAAGACGCACACACTCACCACCAACCCCACGAGGAGCACCATGCCCCTGGCTGAATGACGCCATTAGCTCATCCCTTCTCCATCTAACCACGTGGCCATAAAACGAAATATACTTCTAAGACACTGAAAGGAATGCTTTTAAACTGTTTGCCATGACCTGGAATAAGAAACTGTCCTCTTTGAAAATGTGTAAACTCATGATATCTTTCTGAAAAGATATTTAAAAATAGGCAATAAAAAAACAGTTATAAAACAGTGAATTACAATCTTCGTGTTTGCGCATCAAATTGCGAAAGCAATTTTTTGTCTCTGCTTGATGCAACCACTCCTCATTCGTTGCAAAATTACTGTTGCTGTTGCAGTATCACGGACGAAGACCCGTTTATATGACCCTCCAAGCAACTGAAAGTGCAAGCAAGGGAAATGGAGATGTAAAACTCTCCTACAAAGATTTTTCATTTCTCTCTCTCTCTCTCTCTCTCTCTTTCATAAGCACATCTAGTGTCTTTATCTCAACTATTCCAAAAGAATACGGAATCTTCATTTAATGTTATGTCGATCCGCAAGAAATCAAGTCTATTAAACTATTAAACAAATGGTATAATCCCTTATGACAACAAGTAAGTTTTCTGCAACTTACTGTTTCACTTTGAAGCAAACTTCCATTCTTATCGCTCTCTCTCCTTCTCTCAAAGCCGATTTGAAATTAACAAGACTCGACCGACGACCAGGTACATTATTCTCTGATCTGATTTATACTGGGATTTAAGATTTTTAAGGAAACGAGCCCATACCGATACTTCCCTACCCCACCTGAGGCGATCAAATACGGGTTGCTAAGTTTCGACTCGAAAGTAGTACATTTGCAGTAAGAGCATCACACACACACACACACACACACACAGAGAGAGAGAGAGAGAGAGAGACCGAGACCCAGAGAGTCAAGGTAGTTGAAGATTCCTTGGAACTGTCCATTTTTTTTGCAGCCTCCTGAAGATTGGTCTACAATTCTACATTTCTAGGAATCTGTTAACCTAATTGCGAACTCCATTCCTAGAAATAGCAATACTTGGCAACTGTTCGGCTTGTTTAGAAAGGAAGATATCTTTGAATTTGCTCTCTCTCTCTCTCTCTCTCTCTCTTGTTGGTAACCTGGATGAGATACTGTTTGTCACTTCTTTCACAGAACAGGGTCGTTCGTTAGAGAAGAACTGATAAAGGAAAAGAATACATATTCCTTGAACAGGTCGTTAGTTAGTAAACACTGATAAAAAAAAAGAATAATTATTCCTATCTTATTATTTCTGCGTCCTAGTTATAGTGATTCAATTTCTAGACTAAATAAAAATTGTTGCACTGATATATTTATAATAATATAATCACACTACTTAATATCATATAATCTTCTTTTTAATATAGACTTATGGTAATCCCATCACTTTCTCTGAATTTTACAGCGACATATACTTTGTAACTTAACGACTTTTTGTTTTGTTTTTCTAGTTAATCTTTGAGCTAGAAAAACATTATGAGTCAACGTTAAAAATCAAACACACAGTCTTTTTGATCTTCTTATCATTTGATCTCTGAATAAGAGCTTTCTTCTTTTTGTGTATTCATAAGATTATCTTAATCTTTTCTTTAATCTTTTGCTTAATCACATTGCCTTTCGTAACCCTTTGACAACTGAAATAATGGCTAAGTATCGACCATTACTGATAAAGTCTATGGATAATACATCTAATTTATCGTTATTTATGTATTTCCATATTTAATCTCGGTCTTGTAGTAGTTACGGGAAGATCAACTTATTTTATAAATACACGTCATATCTCGTCTCTATCTCATGAAAAAAAAAACATTAAAATTGGAAATTACCTGAAATTTTCAAGGGCATATGGTCTAATAAAATGTGGTATTGGGTCACAATGAAATCTCAGAGAAATGGGAGTAAGCTTTGTGAATGTTCCACCGGAATCTGACAACACAATTCTCGACGTTTTGTGCAGAACGGATATGGCACTTATCGATCGCCAAAAGAGCACACCATGCGTCCTCTCTTTTACAATTGCATTACTACAGCATTTGCCGAAGTTCTAATATTTAGCCTGGGTTAGACAGAATATATATATATATATATATATATATATATATTATGTATTGTTATATATGTATATATACATATATATATGTACATATATAAATATATGTATATATATACAATTTATTTATTAATAATAGTAAATAATCATTCCTTTAATCCGTGCGTAATTGTAAATGATTTTATTACTTTCTATGAACGAATATTATTATCATACCTTAATTAGCAACATTAGTTTTGCCCACTCATTTAAGGTCCTTCCCAATATCCTTGGGCTCCAACCTCGTTGTCTCCTCTCTACTTTATTTCACTTTTATTCCATTTTCTGTTTAAATTTTCATTTTCAGCTGTACAACATCTCTAAGTGTGCCCTTAACTAATTTCTTCTCCTCTTAAGAACAAGGCCTTATGTTAGGCCTATGAAAAAATCCGATATAAGCTCTCTCTCTCTCTCTCTCTCTCTCTCTCTCTCTCTCTCTCAAATCAATTAGAGAATTTAATATCAACTCGGCTAACTGCATCATCAACACATTCATTTCCAGCCAATGCCATGAAACCTCTCGACTTCGAAGTGAATCAAATAAGGGCGAGGCAGTGTCCTATTTTTTTTGTGTGTGTGAGAGAGAGAGAGAGAGAGAGAGAGAGAGAGAGAGAGAGAGAGAGAGAGAGAGAGAGAGAGAAGAAAATTTTTTTAGGACGTTGTGATATTATAAGCCAGAGAAAATAGAGAATGATGGTTTATCTTTCCATGGAACTGCAAGACTTTTGCTGTTGGATGCTTTGTAGACGAAGATGCTTTTTTATTTAAAAAAAACCGCTGCATTTTAAGTCTTTGTTATAATTTGTCTCAAAACTTTACTTGCCATCATAACCTGTCACTCAAATTTGAGGGTAGCTGCACTTATATGCGACCCTCCATATCAAATGATTTATTTTTGACAGCAAGAGCATAATAATAATAATAATAATAATAATAATAATAATAATATTGATGAAGAAATCCACAGTGGTATAAGGAGAATCGAGCAGGTTCTGGAAAGCTCTTGATTGTATATATATTTCTAATATATATTCACATTTATACCACTGTGAATTTCTTCAAAATTTTAGTGGCTATTATAATATTTTTATAATAATAATAATAATAATAATAATAATAATAATGGATTATGCTGAAAAGTACGGCAGCATCACTTGAACTGATTTTAATCTAGATCTTTTCAGTTATTCTTGTATAAAATCAATTCAACTGTTGCTGCCATTTTTTAAACAAAATTTGTTTGTAAGAGAGTCTGCTCCCTTCAAATAATAATAATAATAATAATAATAATAATAATAATAATAATAATAATAATAATGGCGATGTTTTGTAACCAAGAAGTATGTTACTAGAAAAGAAATTATTCCGGTAAAACATCTTCTTATGACGTTAGCAATACAAAAGAAAAATAAATGAATAAAAGACAAGGTGATTCAGTTGTAAAAGAATGCTTCGAGGATTTCCAATAAGAAACTTGTTTCCCTCGAGGATAGTCTGATATCATATATAACTGAAAGACAACACGATTCAGTTACAAAAGAATTCCTAAAAGATTTCCAATAAGAACCTCTCTAGCCCGAGGATGATACGAGATTCAGTCCTGGTCATCGTGATAATTCCCATCCCTGGCACAAACTCCTGGGAACAAGTTCCTGCGAGATTTAATTATCTCCGGCAAAACGAATTTTCCGACTCAACTTTTCAATAGCGCTGACTAGGAAGGAAGACTTCTTTATCTAAGTTATCAAGCTCTAGTGTTCAGTGTGGTCTGCATTCTCTCTTAATTTCTTCTATTATCTGTCATGAAGTGATGAGGGACTGACAGAAAATATAGAAATATAATATTCTACTTATTTAAGACACCGGTCTTTCAAGTCTCTAATAATAATAATAATAATAATAATAATAATAATAATAATAATAATAATAATAATAATAATAATAATAATAACACTGGTCTTTCAAGTCTCTAATAATACACACACACACACACACACACACACACACACACACACACACAATCCTAAGCTGCAAAAAGTGGTTACACCATGCAAAATTGAGCCACGTGACAAAACCTTGAAAGTTAATCTTACTGAATATTCAAGTCCAGAATAAGATAACTTTACGGTGATCCAGATTTCATAAGTAATGTGAAATCCTTTTCATGATGGCGCCAATATTTAAAATGATATATACCTGACTCACGGAAAAAACAGCACGTCCATTTCCAATCACGCAATCCTAGGGATGCCAAATACAAAAATTAGTCATGTTTTTCATAAAAGTAAGTCTTCGCTGGACGTGATACACTATTCCCAGCGAAGACAATGTTCCACGAACCCAAAACCGTACGTTGCAATGGTCAACTGATTTTGATTTTGTCGTTCCAACAAAGGTAACATCATTTTAATGTATAAATAGACCACTAAATTTTGGTTCCTGCAGATCATATTTATTGTCAAGTTGTTTAACCAGATCGCTGAGACATTTCTCTACATACATAAGGTTGACCCAATGGCCATGCTCTTGAATGCAATGTGAAGTTAAAGAAGCTCAAAGGTTAGGTGTGAAGCTAAATGGAAGAGTAAAAAATACAAAGGAATGCAACAGGAGCTGAAGGGACCCAGCAACTACAGTGCGCCTGGCAAGGCACACTTTTGGCAGCAGCCACCAAAGGGGAATACCTTCCAAGTAAGCGCACATGTACGATTTTCCGGGATCATACCCGCATACAAACTCGTGTGAAAAAAATCTTCATAAGGGGGGTGGGGTAGGGCCATCAGTGCACTTCACGCGGTGCACTGTAGGCATTACTTAAGGTTCTTTGCAGCGTCCCTTCGGCCCCTAGCTGCAACCCCTTTCATTCATTTTACTGTACCTCCATTCATATTCTCTTTCTTCCATCTTGCTATTCACCTTCTCCTAACAGTTGGTTCACAGTGCAACTGCGAGGTTTTCCTCCTGTTACACCTTTCAAACCTTTCTACTCTCAATTTCCCTTTCAGCGCTGAATGACCTCATAGGTCCCAGCGCTTGGCCTTAGGCCTAAATTCCATATTCCATTCCATTCCGTTAAGGATAAAATGGATGATCTTAAGTGATATATTTAATCTGTATATTTTTTTAAAATTACCTGTACTTTCCTTCAGACCATTACGTTTACTCTTAATAGTGCAGCAGATTGCTGTAAAAATCGTTCAGATAGTGAAACAAGCATGAAATTTGGCACAACATTCCTAAGACTACGCTCTCTTAGAAAAGGGCGCTGGCCACTGAGGGGTCCAAGATGGCGGCTATTTTTCAAAATGGCCGCCATCTATGTTGAGATTCACTGGTTTGGAGCATCTATTGGATGGAATATGCCGTTTTTTTTTTTTTTAAACCTCGACTTTTTAGGTTATAAAAATGTTCCATACTACACATTTTATTGAAAACCCTTACTAAATGAATTAAAAATCAAGATGGCGTACAAAAATGGTTGCCATAAGTTTTTTTTCTATCCACAGCGCTAGCAGACATAGAGACCAACTGTTTTATTTAATGGTATATTCATGTGATCAGACATTTAACTAATATGCTATTTCTTTCAACTGAATAGTAATGGTATGGTCACATACAACATTGTGTCTAAGACTGTAACCATAAAAGAAAAGAAGAGAAATACGGACTAAAACGCACCAATCTGTGTATAGGTCTCTCAACCTACACCTTTGAAAATCTGGAGGATAAGAAGGTAGGCATAGCATGACACGTTGGATGCTCAAGCTAGATTATCTACTGGAAGAGAGGGCAATATTTATCTAGACTTCACATTTCCAGTAAGTGCACAGAGTTGCAGGAAGACCCAGCTTGTAAATAGTTCTGCACCTTTCCTGACAGCCTGCTTTGCATCCATTTGGTAAGCTGTTGGCAACCTCTGGCTAAGGGCATGAGTTGGTTGTCCAGAGACTTGCCATGCTTCACCAGACTTTGCCATCCCCACCAGCAGGGTTCTCTGGCTGTGGCTGACACTGGTGGCTCTGCCCCCACACACAACCAGCTCCGGCACGCAGCACGCTTGGTGTGTTGGAGGAGAGCTCCTGGTTGGTGGAATGGCCTCATATGCCCTTTGTTTTCTGGCAAACATATCAAGTCTAGCCTCATCCACAGTGCCGCAGTGCTGGATCTTTCCATACATACATGACAAACCCTCCAGGACCTTCAGGTCACTTCTCCACTCTGAGAGGGTAGTGACTCAGTTTGGAGAACACAGTGGAGGCCTCTGGAAGATGTTCCATGTCTGCCAGGCGGTCTTTCTTGATATCCAGTTCACTATATGATAAAATTACTTACACCCAAGGAGAATTATAGTGTAAGTACTTTGCGAATTCTACAGCCAACACAGAAGCATTTATCAGTTATAATGTCCCAGGGGTGTAAGTTGTTCCAGTATATGGTGAATGGATATCCAGCGATGTTACAATGATTTAATATCTGTGAATATGAAAAGCTCATTACGATATAGGTTTTGAAAATTCATGTACATTTATATATATATATATATATATATATATATATATATATATATATATATATATATATATATATATACATATATATATATATATATATATATATATATATATATATATATATATATATATATATATATATGTATATATATATATATATATATATATATATATATATATATGTATATATATATATGTATATATATATATATATATATATATATATATATATATATATATATATATATATATATATATATATATATATATATATATATATATATATATATATAATAATATACATACATATATATATATATATATATATATATATATATATATATATATATATATATATATATATATATACTATATATATATATATATATATATATATATATATATATATATGTATATACATACATATATATATATATATATATATATATATATATATATATATATATATATATATATATATATATATATATATATATATATATATATATATATAAATATATATATATATATATATATATATATATATATATATATATATATATATATATATATATGTGTATATATATATATATATATATATATATATATATATATATAAAATACTAATTTCTCTACTGATATGCCAAATTTTGAAGGAACAACAAGCAAAAAATGCTATCACTTTCACTGAGATACTAAACAGTTTTCTTCCTCTGAGATATTGAAGACCTTGAATAAGAGAGTATCATCTTCACTGAAGATGCAGAAGGAATCTTTTCAGGCACATAATGAACTGCTGCATCATGATTCCTTCGTCCTTACACACCCTGGCATTTATACTCTCTTCCATTAGAATGCAAATGAGCTGCCACCTGAAATAC
>NC_089752.1:79335680-79338180 GCF_040412425.1 Macrobrachium rosenbergii | reverse complement strand
TATATATATATATATATATATATATATATATATATATATATATATATATATATATATAAATATATATATATATATATATATATATATATATATATATATATATATATATATATACTATATATATATATATATATATATATATATATATATATATATATATCCCTTGCTCTAAAGTGAATATGAGCCACCCTTTCAGTGGAAGTAATTATGTAAAAAAAAAAAATAATCGAATTTGGAATTAATTTAATTCTGAAATGTAAAGCAAATACTTGTCTATGAACAATAGCCATCCTAAGATTCCAGAAGCAAAATTAATTAATTATTTTAATTCAAGTGGATGTTAAGCATAAATACAAGAATATTTTGAAATCCTAATAACTGCCTAGGCAAGTAACCTTATATAGTAAAGTTCGTTTATAACGTACAGGCTTGTAACGAATTCAGGCTTATAACGAATGAAAGTGAAATCCCGGTCCCAATTTAAATTAATGAACTTAAAATTGTAGGTATGTAACGAATTCTTTATTACGAAATCAGGTATATAACAAACAAAGTTGTACTTCCCTATGACAGTTTTATTGGTAAAAAATGCCTGTTGTAACGAAGTGATAATTTTATTGTTTAACAACATCAAACACCTGTTATCACAGTGAGCTGTTATTACTTCGTTCTTAATTTTGTCTTTCTCAGCTCTGAAAAATTGTTGCAGCAAGAAGGCCATGTTTTTAGCGGTACAATAGTGCTTAATTCTTGACCTGTTTGTGCATGAAATGATCGTAAAACTATTTTGTTCACAGCTTAGTGCTTGTTTGCTCATTTTAATTGCTTGCGAGTTTTTGTTGTTTTTTGTATGTAGTGCGCAATTAAGATATTTTAAATTAATATGTCGTGTTACTTTCTTATTATTCCAAGTAAAGTCCGTGTCAACAGGTTTCTTCACACCAATAAAACTTGTTACGTTCAATACACAACCACTAGAAGCGTAATAAAATTCACATGTGCACCTATTACACTTACCCCGGACACTGTGTACATTGTGTCTCAACTTAATCTCATTTAAATGTTTTAAATAAAGAAAAAACTACAAACATAACATTAATTTTTTATAAACATTAAAACACGTATCCAATTCTTAAACTAACAATGACTTTTATTGAAATGTATTAGAAATCTTCATACACGTAGGAGGATCGATACTTTATCGTCTGTATCAAAACAAGGGAGGTAATCGAGTCATTTCAGTTACCTCCTTTTATAACGAATGATGCCTATAACGAATTGCAGATGACAGTCCCCTGGAATTCACTGTCAACGAACTTTATACATGGATTTTATTTCCAATTGAAAATTACTTTTATAAATTAAATCTGCATTTGAAATTGACGCAACGACTGGGAACTTGTTCCTTTTCATTATTTATCATAAATTATTTTGCTTCAACCTAGAGTGATAAGTAAAATTGCAGGTACAGAATCATGACAAGTATCTCGACATTCGCTTTTAAGTTTCGCAATGTCTTGGCCAGCAAGCCGTTGTGCTGCCCATCCTAACTATATGTGTGTGTAGTTTTTGTTTTTACATAGGCTTTATTTTAGTTCATTGCTCGAAAACGCAAGAGAGTAATTTTGCATTAGTTATTATTAATTTCATGTGATTTTGGTGGGCTTTCCATAATAGTTTATTTTTTTCTAGTATCCGCGCATTGTTTTATGATTTTATGTGTAGCAAAAGTTGTTAACCATCATTATCTTTTTCTTTCCCTGATGTAGGATTGTAACTTTTTATGGTTAAATAACTGAGCCATTGTGAGTGAAAACCTTTAGCAAGAGAGAGAGAGAGAGAGAGAGAGAGAGAGAGAGAGAGAGAGAGAGAGCACCTGATCAAGACATTATTATGTCTGTCTTTCATACTGATCTCCCAATTCCACTGTGATCACGAACTAGAGGCGGTATCAGCATTGTCTCTGAAGCGAGTGAATTTCATTCTTTTCTCGTTGCTTCTGTTGACCGCCAGCCGTGTCCCGCAATTTCTCACGATTAAGTGGTTGAACCAACACGGGGATTCTGCTTCCTGAAAGACAAAAGCCAGAGATGGACTCAGGAAGTTGTTGCAGGAAGATCTTGCAGGAAGCTGCAGAAGTTTAAGGTAGCAGGAATCTTCGGAGAATTCTGTAAAGTTTGAGGGATTTTCAGATAATGGGGTTTTACCTGAAATATTTTACTGTTCATTTTTCAATTGAGATTTTTAATGGGATTTTATTCTTCTGCCTCATACTTATTTTTTACTGTAAGCCTGAAATTCACGCATGACTCACTGTTCTATATTTATGATTTTATGAGTTATAATCGTGCTTAATTTCATCATCCGGTTATGATCTTAACAAAAAAAAAAAAATTCTGGAAATTAGTTTTCATCTCTCATCTTGTATTGTCTTTCAACCAACCAATAGATCATTAATATTCGTTAGCTAAACTTACAGTTATTGCTTTCAAATATATAT
>NC_089752.1:79325680-79330680 GCF_040412425.1 Macrobrachium rosenbergii | reverse complement strand
AGTAATAAAGGTCGTTATAGGCATAGTTAGAATTAACAAAACCTCTTATTGGAATTGGAAAATCTCTCTCTCTCTCTCTCTCTCTCTCTCTCTCTCTCTCTCTCTCTCTCTCTCTCTCTCTCTCTCTATTCGGTACCATACTTGACTAACAAGCAAGATGTCCACAGATACTTTCCTGAAGATGAATGCAGTGTTAAGAACAGGGAAAATACTGCCACTTTTATTATTAAAATATTGCATCAGTGAGTCTGCATAAGACAAACTCAGAGACCATTACTTCATCCTTTTTTGGGGAATTGCTGTATGTCCGTTACCCCTATCCTTGTAGGCAATCCATCAGGCAATCGACGAGGGTGCGAGAGCTCTCAAACTCCAGCGTCATCACTATGAGATCATTCATCTCATGCTAATGTATCTGACGAAGAAGGGTAATGGATCCAATGCTTTAGGATAAAGTGTTTGCTCCCTTCCCTTCACTTTTCCGTTCGTCTTTTAGGAAAATCCTTCGATTATGTTGTGGAAAGTTCTCACTCATATATGAGAATACGTTTTGGATTTTGCTTTCCTTACAACTTGTTCACGTTGTTCTAGTTTATTGCATGCCATCATTTTAAACACACTTCATTTTTACCTTTCAATTATTTACGTAAATCAGCCCAACCCAAGTTTGTCAAATAACAAACTTCGTTTTCGCTCTCTCTTTTATGAGTATTCCTGTGATTTTGTTTTCTTGTTTCTGTCAAGGGTAATGTAAATGATCTCTACTTATTTTGCGTATACTGTATATGCTACTATCCAAAACATTCTGATTTCATTCAAAAGTTGGATGGAGTAGGGCAGTAGTATTCGTTAACTGGCAATCGAGATTCAGGTAGGTGGCAGAGAGGGCAGGGGCTAGCAACCCCGTCGCAAACGACTTGCTGAGAATGGGAGGCTGGCATTTTCTAGCGCTGCCTCTTCTAATAGAAAAAGGCGAATGGTGTGTGTGTGTATATATATATATATATATATATATATATATATATATATATATATATATATATATATATATATATATATATATATATATATATATATATATTAACTTTTATCACATACACAATTGTTCTGTGCATTAGTAGAATTACTAAAAGGACCTCATTCAAACTGGATGAATTTAATGGAGTTTTTATTCAAAAGTTACAAGCTTTCTTGGACAAACAGTTCTAATCCGTATAATCATTATACGGATACTTGATAATGTGGACTGTTTGTCCAAGAAAGCTTGTAACTTTTTGAATAAAACCCATTAAATACCATCCATTTTGAATGAGTCCTTTTAGTATATATATATATATATATATATATATATATATATATATATATATATATATATATATATATATATATATATATATATATATATATATATATATATATATATATATATATATATATATATATATATATATATACATACATACATGAATGTCTTTTCCTGTAATAGGCTACCACAGTGTAATATGAATATAAAAAAGGCCCATAAAACACTATTTAAACGTTGCAACCATATATTTCGGGCACTTGCTTCTGTGTCCCTGTTCACTGGTAGAATATGGACAGATGAGATGTTACAAGGGTATATATACAAAACATATGTACAGTAGGTGTGGCATTGTCCCCGATGGTATACAGGTGACCGTTTCCTAGAAGGTGGAGAGTAACCAATTCCCTAGTGGTTTTTGGCCTCATTAACTCCTGTTTGGCGACGATTCTGGAGGTCTTGTTCTCTGGGCCACCTTCTTCAGAAGAGGTCTGAGGATTAACTCGTCGATGTCATCCGATTTCCAATGTCCTCCTGACAAGTTCATGTTGTTGGTTTGACTGATGATAGCACATTCCAGCATCTTTCTTTTGTACAGACAGCTACTTTTGAATACCAGCTCCGCCCCCCCAAAGCTTATGGAATGGCCAGTGTCTCTGATATGTAGGAAAATCCCAGAACTCTCGAAGCATATCTTACTGACCTTTTGTGCTCTATTATTCTTTGCGAGAGCGATCTACCTGTCTCCCCTATGTAAACCTCACTACAGTTACTGCACGGTAGCTTTATTTTGTTGTTAAAATCTATTTGTCTGTTATGAGTGGGACCTTTGTAGTATATTTTATTCGCTTTGTTAATAGCCTTCTCGATAATGTGGGGTGGGTAGAGCAGTTGCGTTAGGTGTTGGCGGATCGTGAAGAATTCTTTGTCTAGGTACCAATTTGAACATATTTTAAGCTCCCTCAGGAATAAGTTGCACCCTACCATGATCTTTACGGAGACATCGTGGTAGCTGGGGAGACTTTAATGAATTTTTTAATAGACTAAATAAGCTAGTTCCGACCATAAAATTCAAAACGGAATGGGAAAAGGAAGGAAATTTGCCGTTCCTAGATGTACTGATCATAAGAGAACAGAACAGGTATGCCTTCACAGTATATAGGAAACCCACTTTCGCTGTTTCCTATATTCATTTCTTGCTACCACGATGTCTCCGTAAAGATCATGGTAGGGTGCAACTTATTCCTCAGGGGCTTAGAATATGTTCAAATGGGTACCTAGACGAAGAATTCAACACGATCTGCCAACAACTAACGCAACTGCTCTACCCACCCCACATTATCGAGAAGGCTATTAACAAAGCGAATAAAATATACTACAAAGGTCACACTCACAACAGACAAATAGATTTTAACAACAAAATAAAGCTACCGTATGACGAAAACATCCAAGAAGCCACAGAACAACTCAGGTCTAACAATCCTTTCATCTTCCATTATCCCAAATCCATCGGAAGCTCGCTCATTAACGTATACTTAAATAAGAAAGGGGAAGAAGCCGGAGTTTACAAGATACCGTGCAGTAACTGTAGTGAGGTTTACATAGGGGAGACAGGTAGATCGCTCTCACAAAGAATAATAGAGCACAAAAGGTCGGTAAGATATGCTTCGGAGAATTCAGGGATTTTCCTACATATCAGAGACACTGGCCATTCCATAAGTTGGGGGTGGGGGGAGCTGGTTTTCAAAAGTAGCTGTCTGTACAAAAGAAAGATGCTGGAATCTGCTATCATCAATCAAACCAACAACATGAACTTGTCAGGAGGACATTGGAAATCGGACGACATTGACGCGTTAATCCTCAGACCTCTTCTGAAGAAGGTGGCCCAGAGAACAAGACCTCCAGAATCGTCGCCAAACAGGAGTTAATGAGGCCAAAACCACTAGGGAATTGGTTACTCTCCACCTTCTTAGGAAACGGTCACCTGCATACCATCGGGGACAATGCCACACCTACATATGTTTTGTATATATACCCTTGTAACATCTTATCTGTCCATATTCTACCAGTGAACAAGGGCACAGAAGCAAGTGCCCAAAATATATGGTTGCAACGTTTAAATAGTGTTTTATGGGCCTTTTTTATATTCACATATATACATACAAACACACACACACACACACACACACACACACACACACACACACACACACACATATATATATATAT
This sequence comes from Macrobrachium rosenbergii, assembly GCF_040412425.1. Taxonomy (NCBI): domain Eukaryota; kingdom Metazoa; phylum Arthropoda; class Malacostraca; order Decapoda; family Palaemonidae; genus Macrobrachium; species Macrobrachium rosenbergii. The sequence goes on along the minus strand of NC_089752.1, from coordinate 79,327,148 downwards.
ATATATATATATATATATATATATATATATATATATATATATATATATATATATATATATATGCATATATATATACATATATATATATACATACATATATATATATATATATATATATATATATATATATATATATATATATATATATATATATATATATATATATATATATATATATATATATATATATATATATATATATATATATATATATATATATATATATATATATATATATATATATATATATATATATATATATACATATATATATGTACATATATTATTATTAAGAATATTACCTCCTACGCCACCCTTTTTGTACTAAATTTAAAGTAAAAGGACTACGTAATTAAATAAGGCAAATTTAGTATAATTCACTATGAGAAATTTGCCCCTACAACCTCTCCCCACTAACATTTTTTGGGGGAAAGCCCTTTAAATCCTTTTCTTGGCCAACGTGCTGTAGAAATCTCTTAATTCCAGGCGCGACTTTCTGCCAAGAGTTAATCTCGCCCGAGGCAGGCCAGCTGGCTGGCGGACCGTGTGCGTTCCGCCATTTTGAATTTGAAACCATGTGGCCCACTGTTCCCACATGGGCAGAGTGATCCCACCTCCATCTGGGAGGAAAAGCTTCACTTCCGACGCTATGAAAGAGGCCAGGACAAGATGCTCACTCTTAGAATTGTCGGCGCAGACATGGAGGACTAAGTTCCGTTCCTTTCCCCATTTGCTTACCTATGTAGGACACGTGGCGAGCAGAACAAAGTAACTTTTGATGTGAATTATTTCGCTCCTTCGCTGGACCTCATAAGAAGAGAATTTCAGCTCCCAGAGAAAAGGTAATGTACCAGGATTTAAGGTTTTCGTCAGTCACGTTCCCTGTTACTCTCCGACTGTGTTTCCTTTCATTTCATGGTGCAATATAACCACAGTTAGACCTGTATTGCTTATATTTTGTGCTGTTTAATTTGCAAAGCATTTACGAGAAGAGTAATGTAATCGCCTGATGTTCGTGTCACGGGAATCGAGTTCATTTGACGCATCTTTTATGCGATTCCTAGATTCCTTCATTACAGTGCTAGAGTAGTTAACTAACCCTAAGTGTTTTAATTACAGATTAGGAGTTTTCACTGTGGACTTGTGTATCATCTGTGTGTTCAGCGGCCATCCTTACATCGTTGCAACAACTTTGAAACAGGCAACCCTTTTGTATTCCCTCCTGGAATTTTCCGTCATTTGCTTCGCCTCATTTTCTCCAGAATTACGCTACCATTCTTCCATTGTGTTTCTTTGTAAATATAATGAATTAAGTTAAACCCTAGAGTTTATCTGATCACTTCCCCCCTGAAGTAGCCTTTCGGGCATTTTGTTGTTTGTAATTTAAGCTGTCCCCAAGGCCAGAGGCCAGATTTTTTGGTAATTGAGGTAAGTGCGCATCATCCTAGTATACTCCATTGATCTAGCA
>NC_089752.1:79317086-79325180 GCF_040412425.1 Macrobrachium rosenbergii | reverse complement strand
AACATATATATATATATATATATATATATATATATATATATATATATATATATATATATATATATATATATATATATATATATATATATATATATATATATATATATATATATATATATATATATATATATATATATATATATATATATATATATATATATATATATATATATATATATATATTATATATATATATATATATATATATATATATATATATATATATATATATATATATATATATATATATATATATATATATATATACATATATATATATATATATATATATATATATATATATATATATATAATATATATATATATATATATATATATACATATATATATATATATATATATATATATATATATATATATATATATATATATATATATATATATATATATATATATATATATATATATATATATATATATATATATATATATATATATATATATATATATATATATATATATATATGTATATATATATATATATATATATATATATATATATATATATATATATATATATATATATATATATATATATATATATATATATATATATATATATATATATATATAATAATACATATATATATATATATATATATATATATATATATATATATATATATATATATATATATATATATATATATATATATATATATATATATATATATATATATATGTATATATATATATATATATATATATATATATATATATATATATATATATATATATATATATATATATATATATATATATATATATATATATATATATATATATATATATATATATATATATATATATATATATATGTATATATATATATATATATATATATATATATATATTATATATATATATATATATATATATATATATATATATAATATATATATATATATATATATATATATATATATATATATATATATATATATTATATATATATATATATATATATATATATATATATATATATATATATATATATATATATATATATATATATATATATATATATATATATATATATATATATATATATATATATATATATATATATATATATATATATATATATATATATATATATATATATATATATATATATATATATATATATATATATATATATATATATAAATATATATATATATATATATATATATATATATATATATATATATATATATATATATATATATATATATATATATATATATATATATATATATATATATATATATATATATATATATATATATATATAATATATATATATATATATATATATATATATATATATGTATATATATATATATATATATATATATATATATATATATATATATATATATATATATATATATATATATATATATATATATATATATAATATATATATATATATAATATATATATATGTATATATATATATATATATATATATATATATATATATATATATATATATTAGTGACTCATGGGATCATGAGATAATAATAATAATAGTACCATGAGTAAACTATATCTTAAAATACAGAGTGAATTTTGAGAAGCCATTAGCATTCTAAGGCCCATCGGAGGAACAATCGTCAGTCGCTGTCAGAATCGATCGGGTAAGAGTCCTCAAACAGCGTCGTCCATTACTGGATGGAAATGAATCAATTAGGATTCCTGTGACGGACCTGACATTGACTACCTAAATAGCTCTTGCCTGGTCCCCCAATTCCTTGCCAACAACAGCATCATCATTCATCAACCACTGAGAGATCAGTATACAAACTGTGTGTTTCAAATACAAACCAAGGCTGCTCATATTCTTTTATTGTTCGTGAGTTTGTTACTTTATGGGAAGGGAATAGGACAAGGAGCAGTAAAATGTATTAACTTTTGTGAAAGGTCTGTTGCTTATTTCATTGTTGTTTCTAACGATAATTATTTCCAAATTTCACCTCAAACAACAAATATAACAGTGTGAAGAAGCCCTTTGTAAAGAGACCATTTTGTGAGGGATAAGGAAACATAGAGCCCCAATCTGGAAAGGAAAAATAAATAAGAAAAATAAACTATTTTTTCAGCTTAAAGAAGCTAATATATTCAGTTTTCATTCAACAAGTTTTGTAAGGGCGCCATCCAAATGAAATTAATTTATTAAGAACAAGGGAATCAACCAAACTTCAAAGAGATTTGCAGCTTATTGTGTATGAGGTGATGATGGTGATGAAGAAATACAAATAATATATATATATATATATATATATATTGTATATATATATATATTGTATATATATATATAAGGAATATATATATACATATATATATATATATATATATATATATATATATATATATATATAAAGGTATATATATATATATATATATATACATATATATATATATATATACATATATATATATTTATATATATATATATATATATATATATATATATATATATATATATATATTTCACCTCAAACAATATATATATAATATATATAATAATATATATATATATATATATAGATATATATATATATATATATATATATATATATATATATATATATATATATATATATAATATATAATATATATATAATAAATATATATTATATATATATATATACAAAGAAAGCTACAAATATCCTTTAATATCCAATTCAACTGAAGTAATATATTTTTATATGTTACCAGAGGAATTTTTTAGTTGATAATAAGTCCACCGTCGTGGGGTCGAACCAGCGGCGGAAGAGGAATCAGGGACTAAGACACACTAACCAGTCGGCCACAAGAGAGGGTATAATGAATACCATCTCCCATCAACTCACCCGTCGAAAGTGTTTTGCCTATATCCACCCACCTCTGCCATGTTGACCGTGGTAGTGTGTTTGTATTTAGAGGTGGGTGGATATCGCTCTCCAAACGCAAAACACCTGAGTTCGACGGTGAGTTGATGGGAGATGGTATTCACTTATACCTCTCTGTGGCCGACTGGTTAGTGTGTCATAGTCCTGATTCCTCGTCCGTCGCTGGTTCGACCACGGACGGGTGGACTTATTATCAACTAAAATTCCTTCGTATCATATATGAAAATATATTACTTTCGAGGTAGAGTGAATTATATTAAAGACGTTTGTAGCTTTCTTGATTGTATATGAATCATGATGATAAATAGTCATATATGGCTATAAAACGCACGGCACGGTCAACATGGCAGAGGGGTGGATATCGCCTCCAAACGCAAAACACCTGAGTTCGGACGGGTGAGTTGATGGGAGATTATTCACTTATACCCTCTCTTGTGGCCGACTGGTTAGTGTGTCACTGTAGTCCTGATTCCTTGTCCGTCGCTGGTTCGACCCACGGACGGTGGACTTATTATCAACTAAAAATCTTCCTTCGTAACATATATGAAAATATATTACTTCCGAGGTAGAGTGAATTGATATTAAAGGACGTTTGTAGCTTTCTTGACTGTATATGAATCACGGTGATGTGATAAATAGTCATAATATGGCTTCGTGTGACAAACACACTACACGGTCAACATGGCAGAGGTCGGTGGATAGCGCCTCCAAAAGCAAAACACCTGAGTTCGACGGGTGAGTTGATGGGAGATGGTATTTTTGTGGCCGACTGGTTAGTGTGTCACTGTAGTCCTGATTCCTCGTCCGTCGCTGGTTCGACCCACGGACGGTGGAATTATCAACTAAAAATTTCCTTGCATAACATATATGAAAATATATTACCGAGGTAGAGTGAATTGATATTAAAGGACGTTTGTAGCTTTCTGATTGTATATGAATCACGGCATATGTGATAAATAGTCATATATATATATATATATATATATATATATATATATATATATATATATATATATATATATATATATATATATATATGTAAGCCATAGATAAGGGCAATAATTGGAAAAATATAAGTGAAGAGAGATTTTTGTCGACACTTTCTTGGAAATATAAATATATATGTATATATATATGTATATATACATATATATATATATATATATATATATATATATATATATATATATATATATATATATATATATATATATATATATATATATATATGTGTGTGTGTGTGTGTGTGTGTGTGTGTGTGTATACATATATATATGTATATATATATATATATATATATATATATATATATATATATATATATATATATATATATATATATATATATATATATATATATATATAAACAAAAGAATTATAAACACACGATAGAAAAATACCCGAGAGAGAGAGAGAGAGAGAGAGAGAGAGAGAGAGAGAGAGAGAGAGAGAGAGAGAGAGAGAGAGAGAGTTAGAATTATAATAGTAAAGTAAGTTCTGCTATGGACGTTTACAGTAACACGGACGTAAAATGGTGGCACAGAACATGAAAATGTAATGAAGTAGTGTTAAAACTACTAACCTAGAACACAAGAATAAACGTAGAGGCCTATTATATATTATATCAATCTGCTATTTATCTTTCTATACATTTGTTTAGCAGTTATTTTTCTTCTCCCTCACTCATACATACCCATTACCTATTTTTTCAAGTGCTAGTAATATCACAAATAGGAAATAAATACATTGTTTTGAAACGTCTCTTTCCCATACTATATAAACCTATATTTAGTGTTTCGTTACTCCGATGATTAATATAGCATTTGCTGTAGAGGAAATGAGGATCAATATGCGCTGTTATATGAAAAATCTAAATATTCATCCCTTATTCTGGCTAGAAGCTGCTAATAGGGCTAGTGTTGTCTATACTGCTTTGCAATGAACAATATAAGCTTCAAGTATGACACCGAGCTGAGCTGCCTGAGAAAATCACACGTGACTACTAGCAGTATATAGTTTACTGTATAGTAATGAACATATGAGAATTATACGACTGCATAGCAAAGAGTATGTGCATCTCTCTACCAATAAAAGCGAATTGATAAATATAAGGTTTTCCTTTATCCCGTTGAAATGAACTTTTTTGAAGTCTTTAAACAAATGATCAAATCGAAGACGAAGAAATATTGCACATACATACGTAACTATCACATATTTTCTTTTTTATGTAAAACTTCCGCAGACTATATATACGCAGAATGAGAGAAAATGCTGGCAATGGCATGGGAAACCAGGGCATTGCCATTTACTGAGTGAAATATACGTAGATTTATTCGTGGCAGGTTATATTTTTTATAGTTGAAACCCTTCAAGAATGGGATGATACTGTAATTTGTATATGGCTAAACAGTTAACTAAGCCATTCCATTTGATTAATGAAATCGTAGTAATCGTTTAATTCTCTCATATATACAGTAAGCCTGAGACTTGCAGTACATAAATGTAAACCGAACATTCTGTTCGCAGAGGCATTATTTTGACATTCATTCTAAAAAACATGGGTGGCAGTCAGTCGCATCTGGTTATTAACTCTGCAAAAGAAGTTAAATGAAGGTTGTACATTCTTTTGTCTCTAGATGTTTGTTCACATGGCTTTCAATCAAAGTTTGTGGCTTTTGCCAGTGACCTAGAGAGGAGTGAACTCCTTTCAAAAGATCCGAATGTGGAACGAGGGTATTTTTATTTATGCACTATGGTACCAAACATAAAAAGAGCAGAAGGGGCAAGTTTCGACCTCTTGTATCTTCCCGAAGCTCGGACCAAGTGGCCATCATTCTGCATACCTACTCAGCTCGTCCAGGTCTTTAGATCAACCTTGAGGGTTAATTGAGAAAGAGGGTCGACCACGAGAAGTCTAAACGCGGAGTTTAAAACCCAGCAGACTGACGTTGTTAAACGAAAACTTGTGGCTACGCCGCATAACTATTATATATTACCGCTACAGGCAGTAATGACCTTTCTGAGTGCATTCCAATTTATTTATTTTATATAACAACAATAGATGCTTTTGAGCATCAATTTAAATGGCTGACTGCCCTGACATGAAGAAATTCCTATTAGTCTTTTGTATAGAAAATCCTCTTAAGTGAAAAAGCACCTAGCCGGTTTTAATTTTTAGTTAATGATTTGTAACGTTATTATACGAACATACACAAGATGTGACGCTGAAGTAGACGCTTGATAGAAGAATCCCTTTAAGTGAACACAAGAGACGTCACCCAGTCAGCGTGAGGACTGTAGAGTAAATACAAAGCCAAAAATAGTAACTGGTCGTCAGATTTAAATTGCTCGAGCGTCGTGTTGATCCTGGGACTGTGCCAAGTAACTCTGGTGAATACAAAGAGCTTTTCTCAGCCCATTTATTCAAATGTAATTGATTCTATATTGATATCCAAAGAAAGCAAACAGAATGGGGCTTCCATGATAGAAGAGTATTCTATACTGATAAGTCATCCGTTACATGTATCTTGGTACGTTTTATTATCTTTATTTATTTGCTACTTTCTTTTTATTTTCCCTTATTCACCGCAACAAGAGCGACAACATCAACAATTAAATAATGTCATTATTCATCTTTATTGTCTATTTTATTATAATAATAGCGCGTAATATGGCAATATGTATATCACATCAGCTAAATATAAATACAGCGAAAAAAGTTAATCATTTCCCATCCCACATTATGACGAAGTCATCCTATTCTGGCAGTCTCCCAGTATGTGATGACATCGTTGGTAGAGACAAGACTTACAGGAATGAATAAATCACTGATTATACGATAGAAGCTTTCCCTATTGAAAATGTGACAGGACTTAAGCCCCATACACACTATGCATCATGAAGCGCGTGGTGTTGAACAGGTGTGTTGAAAAACCACGTTTTCAACACAAAGCCGCATCACCGTGTTGATGGGGCAGACCGATTTCAAATGCCTGCACAGTGATGCATGAGCAGTCAGCCAAACCCCTTGAATGGACAAGGACCAACACTGCACTGTTGTATTTTCCAGCTTTAAATCGAGTGTTTGGTGGCTGGGATGATTGGGAAGATATATATATATATATATATATATATATATATATATATATATATATATATATATATATATATATATATATATATATATATATATATATATATATATATATATATACATATATATATATATATATATATATATATATATATATATATATATATATATATATATATATATAGCATATATATATATATATATATATATATATATATATATATATATATATATATATATATATATATATATATATATACATACATATATATATATATATATATATATATATATATATATATATATATATATATATATATATATATATATTTATATATATATATATATATATATATATATATATATATATATATATATATATATATATATATATATATATATATATATATATATATATATATATATATCTGAAAAGTTTATAGGTCACAAGTATTTTATGAATTACAATACACAGTAGATGTTCGAATAATAAGTGTGGCTAAAGGGATTTTGAAGAACCTTGACAAGGAAGGGCAAAAGGAATATTTGCTCCTCCCTTAATCCATTAATCGCACTTTGTATATCCCTTTCAACTTTCTCTTCTCGAACATGTGACGCCTTACTGTCAAGTCTGTCCGGAGAACAAGTGAGCAGTGTTGCAGTACAGTTTGGCTGCTAGTAATTTTATTCAACACCACTACTGCATCACGTGGCTGGTGTGAGTGGCAACTGGGCCACAAAAATTCTCGAAGTCTCAGTGTTAGAGAGCACAGGATGCAAATCTGAGTCTCGTAAAACAGACAAGGAATTAAAATAGATAGAAAAATAAATAAATAAATAAATAAATAAATAACCTTCTAAGCAATTCTGGTTTGAGGCAGGAAAGGGACTTCCACCCCTGTCGAGTCTGTTTCAAGACCGGAGCTTTTACAGAAAATAAATCTTTGATGAAACTTGCTACGACCAATAGCGCCCCACTGCAAAAGATAATGGGTGACTGTTTGATTTATGAAAATTCACTGATGCAGCCAAGTACTGGGACACTCTCAGCCAATCAGCCTTCATGACAGAGAAAAAGGGAGTTGGAGTGGTTGGACAGCA
>NC_089752.1:79287086-79312086 GCF_040412425.1 Macrobrachium rosenbergii | reverse complement strand
TGAATATTAATGGATTCAGGCCCAGGGACAATGAACACGTGCTCGCCGTCACACAAAGAGAAAACTTCAACACTTGTATTACTTAGACTAATTTGCCCTTAAGTTGCACTGGGGAAGGGATAACTGGGTATTTATCACTGGATCTTTTACTGGAATTCAAAGCATGTTATGGGGAGAGGTACGGGAGGCCGAAGCAGGAAACTTAACAAAGGAAAATTGCTTTGTGAGGGAAGGAGTTAAAGTTTAGAGGAATATGAAATTTAAGGGGTTCAGGGAGAAGGGAAAGGGCTGGCTTACTAACTATTTGCAATGCACGAACTTGGACTAACAATTGTGGGCGCCAACAATCAATTGGCCGTTCATCAGAAATACGTCAGTTAGCTGGAGCAGAGATGAGCGCTAGACATGCGATCAGGACGGAGTCAGAAAGCCTCTCACATCTTCCAAAACAGTGGCGTCTTGCTGGGTCCTCAACGTAGGCTGACATTCCCTGCTAAAAAGTCAGACAACCAGCAACGAAGACAGAGGGAAAGATTCCTTAAAGGTTAAGTACTTAAAGAATAAATCCTACCTGGCCACTAGCCCTAATAAGCCCATTAACCTGATCTGGTTCAAACTATGACTGTTTTTCTGCTCGTTGCCCGCCAATTTTCCTCTGCCTCAACAGTCAAAGGAACAACAAACTGCATTTCAAAATTAATTATGCGCTGGGGTCTACGTACAGAGGGATATCCTTGATAATATGTACAGTATATATATATATATATATATATATATATATATATATATATATATATATATATATATATATATATATATATATATATATATATATATATATGTATACCACACACACACACATACACACACACACACACACACACACACACACACACACACATATATATATATATATATATATATATATATATATATATATATATATATATATATATATATATATATATATATATATTATATACAGTATATATACATATTGCTGTTCAGCCTCTCTTGCATCTTAGCTTAATATTAGATGTCCTTTAACAACAGGAAGACAAGAGTAGATTTCCACACAAGAGGTGTAGCGTAGGAGGAAGATGTTGTTTTCAAATTGCCAGCCGACGGACAATTAAGGTGGGAGATGAATTCATAAGGGAAAATGCTCATTCTAGTTTAGCTCTTAGGCACTCTTCCACAAACAGCTACTTTTCTGTGACCTGTTTTGCTCACTAGTCTTTTGTTACTTTCAGACAATACCTGCGACCCAATGCCCAAAGCATTGCTGGGCGGAGCTTCGGAGATGAGGCACCCGAACGAGGCCAAGCAAAGCTCTTAGAAGCACTCTATCCATCACTCAGTTCTAACGTGTCCAGGTATTCCTCCAAGCACCTCTTTGTCTGTCCCTTCCACACACACGTGGAACCACTTGTTGAACCCCAGCCGACCGAAGCAAGCTTGAGGCAATTGATCACTGCTTTATGGAATTCAACGGTAAGCCTGATTTTAGCAACTGATTCACCAGTGTTCTTTTTTTTTCCGACTGTATCTCTCATTTTCCTTGTTCAAATTTCCATCTCTAAGAAATCACTTACTAAGAACCCCAGTATTGAATATTCCCCTCGTGAAGTTCATATAATAATGAAATTCAGTGTTGTCCAGTGATATAACTTCAAATTATACCCCTGGTGTTAAAAACATTATTCCGGAAATAAGTATAATTGCATTTCTTGTGATTAAATACTACTAGAGAGAGATTCTTTTATATATGAGTGTTATCTGGATGATTTATTTCCAGGCGTGTATGTACACCTTGAAGCCTGGTTTTTCCATCTTGCTTGGAGATGTCTGAATCCTCAGTGCTTGAAAGCAACGTTTACGTCATTTGAACAGCAACTGTTACAAGAAAGCCCTTAGAAGAGACTCAATCTCATTGTGTAACTTGTGTAGCATTAAGGTACTTGTCCTGATTAGGACTAATATTTCGAGCTGCTGTTCAGCTCCTGTAAATGCTCCATTTTTTAATTCGTTATTTTGTTTGGAACCAGTTTCAGGAAGTTTAATTAATTCATGTTCTTGTGTGAAATAAATATATCCTGGTACTCATTCGTTTCACGTTGGCGACCTATCCATTGTATTTTTTATATCATTTATAGATTTGTTGGTCTTAGAAGGAAATAGTGAGCTAATTAAACAGTAAACTAAAGTAAATAACTGGCCACCCACATAATAGTGGCGACAGCTTGCTAGGAATCTCTGGAATTAGCTACCAGCTTTTGCTAAGATACCCACAGAGATATAAAGAACTTGGAATTAAATCAAAGTAATTACAATTGAAAAATAAATCTTATTAATACGATGCAATAATCACCCAAGCAAAGAAGGATACAGGTCAAGGTAAGTTAATATTAATATCGTTGTTATATGAATGAGATAAAGTCAGTTATGGAAATTGTTAGAGAATGAGGGTTGAATTTACAATTTACGAATAGGAAAAGTTAGGAAAGATCACAGCAGAGTGTTTCAATCCGTTAGTAGACGATCTCCGAGTCAGAGCACTGAGTTATTGAGTCAGATAGTTATATTTTGTCATCTCGCCCGCCAACGAGTAATGCATGTACATTAAATGTCGAACTAGTTAGTTTAGTGCATGATAAAGGAGAGCACGTGTGCCCAGGAGAGGACAGCCAATTTTGTAAGTCCATAAGACATAGTACAAAGAACCGTTGGCAACCCTAAGCAGGACGATGAGAATTAATTTCCCTTGTGTGCGAATCATTTTAATTTTGCTTGCGTTTTCACAAGTAACATCAATAATAATATTAGTGTTTCAATTTCATCATTTGCCTTTTACATCAACGTAAATCAGTCCAGTAGGAAATTCATGTGGTTCGTTCTTTTGTATTGCAAAAGGCCACGAAGTAAGGGCGAGTAAGTTTTGTATTCTTCCACCACCTGACATTACCTGCACACCCGCTTCCTGTAAGAACCACTCTTTGAGCCATCAGCTGTGTGCGGTCATGTGATCCATCCACCATCTTGTTGCTTGCTAAGGCGACTACTATAGCCGCCATGTTGAATCTTCAGTGTGGGTGTACCGCACACGTGTTAGTGCTTACATCCTGGGCCTCACAACCTTGAACTTATCTTTAAGCTCCACGCACCTACCGTACTCACAAATCTTTATAAAAGACTTCAATTAAAGGGAAAACTAGGTAGACAATTTTATACAAACTCTTCAGAGAAAGTTAGCCAATTAGTGAGGAATAATAAATAAGTTCCTATACAAATATAGGTCTCAGTAGGGAAAACAAGGAAGAGAAACTTAGATTTTTTTTACATAAATCTTACCAAAATTAATAAGAGCTTTGTTTGTAAATGGGTAGGATCATATTAATAAATAATACTTTACTTCACAAAGCCCACATTAACCAGCACATTTAAAGTAAGAAAACCTATTTGCTGGAATAATTCCTGGAACCTTGATGTCCCTGCTAGTCATACTTCTATTTTCCTTCTCATTTACACAGTGTGATAATTGCATATGCCCTCTTGTGCTAGTACTTATATCATTTTCCTACACTTTACTTAAGCACTTTAGGTAGCTGAGAGTGTACTCACACCTTCTTCAAAGAAAAGAACGGACCAAAAAATAAAAGAACACCTCTGCCCACAGAATAGATTTGGGGGCAAGTGAACATTAACCATAGATATTGAAACTGTCCGGCACAAGTGGGGTTTGTTTTCTCCAAGACTCATGTATACCATGAGCAATACCTTGCACAATGAAGTGCAATTCCAAGCCTTCCTCGCTCCACATGAAAGGAAGTAGCACCAACAGTCTCAAGGAACTAGCCACCCCTGAGTGCCAAAGCAACAAAAGGGATTCCCCTTTCCACAGTGCCACTAATCTTGGGCTCTGTTGACAAGAAACCAACTGAAGAACTTACCTTTCCTTTTCCTCTTACCTTCCCTTTTTCTCTAACTTATTACTCGCACTCTGCTTGGGCAGAGTGCCTTTCCATTTAGTACCATTTGTGATACTGCACCCTAGTGTCAACAAGAAAAGAAGTCCTGTGTGACTAAGCAACTGTACCTATACCTCAAGATACAGAGTGCCACCAGTGTGACCTCTGCATGGCACACTCAGCCATAGTGCCACCTTACTGAAAAGGGGCCACTCCACTGAAGTGTCATCCAAATCTCAGGGACACTTCCCCTAATTCATAAGTACTTCCCAGTAGACATTCCTACACCCACCAAAGCCATTGGCGACAGAGCGCTACCAGGCTTTCATGACCATGGGTAGGAAAAGGACCTCACTGATTGGGTCAAGGAACAGCTGGATGACTTGGCCAAGGAGGAGAGGGAAGAAAAAGCAGAACAGAGGAAGTATGACAAAGAACAGAAGAAGTATGCAGGAGAACAAAGGCAACTGGAAGATGCAAGGGAAGAGAAGAAAAGACAGCATGAGCTAGCTCTCAAGGAAAAGGAGCTCAAGCTGGAGAAGGCTAAAAAAGAAAATGCTGAAGCTCTAGCCAACCAACAAACCGTGAACCCAAACCTGCTGCGCTGAATACTCCAATCTCCAGCATCAATTATTTGTTGCCCAAATGAACTGAAGACAAACCAAAAGCATGGTTGGAGGAAGTATAAACAGTCTTCGAAAACTACACCACCACTGAGACAGAGAGGCCCTTACTGCTTTCCAAGCATGTTGAAGGTAAGGCCAAGGCTGCCCTCTGCTCGCTGGAGAACGGTCAGAAGGGAAACATGGAGGATGTTCATAAGGTGATAACGAAAGACTATGAGATCACCCCAGAGAAATGGACACAGTGGTTTAGAGGCCTCCCCAAAGAAGTTGGTCAGTCTTGAGCTGAATGGGCCTATCATAAGACCTGAGCTGGTCTGCGCTGGCTCGAGTCCATGTCATGCACAGAGTTTGAGGACCTGTTTAACAGGACCATGCTGGAGGATTCTTCCAGTGTGCTTCTGGGTCCTCACTGTGCACCTCATCAATAGGCAGCCCAAGACCCCCATGGATGCCTCTTGTATGGCTGATGACTGGGAGACCTACAGCCCATCTAACAGCATGACTAACTGGCACATAATGCCACCTGGATACCTCTCAGGCCCAGCTTGCCTGAAGAAAAGACTCCCCTCCAGGCCACTATGCAACTACTGCAAGAAAGTGGGACACTCCGAAGCCGAGTGTAGCTTCAAAAAGGGGGCTAAGAAGCAGCACCTTCCCAACAGAATCCAGAACTCCTCTCCATCCACCTCCAAGCCAACTTCTCCCCCCACAGTCACCACAGGCAAACAATCTCATCCAAAGGGGCCCTGCAGAGACTGTAGCTCTACTGGACATTATAGAGCTAGATTCGCCACCTGCCCAAAGCATGTCACCTCCACCAAGCACATCAACCTAATCAGTACCACGCCCAGTGCGGCCTGGCTGCCTAATATTACTCACCCAGAGAGGATGGGAACCCAGTCCATCTCAATGGCACCCCCTGATGGCTTTGGCCTGCCATTGGACCTGCTGGTTGCAGTAGACACTGTGTCAGATATCTGCCTGACTGTCCGGGCCAGGGCGCCAGCCAGTGCCACTGTAGAAAAGAAGACTAGGTGGACGATGACCTTGGTAGAGAGCCACACCAAGTCTATCCCCACAGTTGAGCTCCAGGTTACAATCCCTTGGGGCACTCAACCTCACCACATTGGCATTGTGAGTGAAATTGGGCACAGAGTGGAACTCCTGTTGGGTCAAGACCTCCTCTGGGTAAGCCCTCCCTCAATAACCCCCACCCCCAACAGTGCCTAGCTATCTCCACAGAGGAGGCATTAACCACAGCATCACCAGAGAAGAGCACAGCACGCCTTGAAGGATGTGCCACCATCAGAAGAATCACCTTCCGCCCACCGCAGTGGTCAATGGAAGGGGCACTCTCCATGCAACTCCAGGCCAAGTGCTCCCTCCTCACGAAAGGACGGCCACCAAAATCTTCCTCCCTCACAGCGAAAGGAAGCAGCCAAAGAAATTGGACTGGGTGCCCTAACAAGCAACACGCATCGAACACCACAATTAGATCTATTTTTAGAGGCTTTGACCTCCAGCTGGGACAGGAATTGCTGACCCAGTAAAACTCCTGTACACTGAGGGGCATTGTTCCCCCAGGTCCCTTGTGACCACGAACCTCTGCAGTGCCACTTGAGAGCCCTCAGCAGTGCCACGCCCCATCCATTCTGGACGAGGAGCATCCACAAGAATTGCAACCTGTGCCTGGCCCCAATTTGGTACCAGTGCCAGACCTCGATATGTCATGGATCCCCCTTCAGGAGATCCACCAACTTTCACTGAGTTGATTTCAGCCAATTGTGAGCCTTCGGCACCTGATGATTCTTCTTCCACATCACCATCGTCTACCGAGG
This sequence comes from Macrobrachium rosenbergii, assembly GCF_040412425.1. Taxonomy (NCBI): domain Eukaryota; kingdom Metazoa; phylum Arthropoda; class Malacostraca; order Decapoda; family Palaemonidae; genus Macrobrachium; species Macrobrachium rosenbergii. The sequence goes on along the minus strand of NC_089752.1, from coordinate 79,305,654 downwards.
ATGAACCTCTGGTGGAACTTACGGCTACACCTTCTCTGTCAGACCAGGAACTGGCCTACCAGGATGCAGAAGCCGAGACCGCTCTTGCTTCGGTTGTCGCAGCAGCTGGAGTAAGGAGCCCTCCAGTAGCCTCTATCTAGGGTTACCACTGACTTCAATCCCAACAGTCCTTCTGGCCTTTCTCCAGAGTCGGTGCCCCCTTCACCTCCTAGTACTGCCATAGAGAGGCCTTGGAGGAATCCACAGAAGAAGGGTTGGAAGAGATCCAATTAACCAAGTTAGAGCCACAAGCTCTCCATGGCACTCATGCCCTATTGGCACAGTGCCTCCCTTTTCCATCTCAGAGTGATCCTGGCTCCTGCCCAGAGGAGGTAGCCAGAGTGATCTCTGTATTATGTAACTTTGTATCCAATATCCTAGACAAAGTTTTGTAGTAAGTAGGATTACCTTAGAAAGAGTGAGAGAAAAAAAATGTTAATCCAAGTAATCATAATTATTGTTATCTCAGAGCTATTAAGCTTGTGACACGCATGGCAAAATGCCTCGACTGAGGCAAATGTTCTAAGTTAATAAAAATCATGGTCAAAGGTAGCCTTTTCCCAAATATGTGACTTGCTAAGTATGAATTGAATTGAATTAGGACTGCTCTCTAGCCCCACAAGCTGAAGGACACGTCCTAGCCCTCACACATTTTGTCGCACTCACTAACCTTTCAGGTTCCTCCTCGGTTTACTATGTCTGTAGATTCTAGTGTAAGAAATCATGTAATTCATCATAAGGCTATTGTAAGTTAGCTAGTTCATTGTCATTGAGGTTGATGCTACGGCAGTGTTCTGATAGGCCATGTCATAACAAGACACAAATTTGAATGTACCATTTGTCTAGGAATGAATTCCACTGTCATCAGAGAGAGCAAGTAAATATCCAAAGATACCTTTGAGTGGTGTTGGGATGTTCCCTTAGTAAGTTAGAAAGCTTGTATCCCAGCCTAGTAGTTAAGTAGGTCACCTTAGCTAGCCACATTGCAAGGGCAAGACCCATTCAGGGAGAAGAGTAAAGTAGTCAAGGCAAACAGCTTGCTTAGTACAGGCCTTCACGTCCGAAAGGGAGTGAATACTTCTTAAGGGGGAAGCTATTATACATATTGCTGTTGAGCTTCTCTTGCATCTTAGCTTAATATTAAATTTAATTTAACAACAGGAATACAAGAGTAGATTTCCACACAAGAGGTGTAGCACATGAGGAAGATTTTGTTTTCAAATACCCAGCCAATGGACATTTAAGGTGGGAGATGAATTGATGAGGGGAAAATGTTCGTACGAGTTTAGCTCTTAGACACCCTTCCCCCAACAGCTACTGTTCTGTGACCTGTTTTGCTGGCTAGTCTTTTTTACTATTAGACAATACCAGTGAACCAATGCCCAAAGCATTGCTGGGCGAAGCTTCGGAGATGAGGCACCCGAATGCAGCCAAGCAAAACTCTCAGACGCACTCTACCCATCACTCAGATTTAACATGTCCAGGTGTTCCTCCAAGTTCCTCTTTGTCTGTCCCTTCCACACACATGTGGAACCAATTTTTGAACCCCAGAGGACCGATGCAAGTTTGATGCAATTTATCACTGCATTATGGAATTCAATGGTAAGCTGATTTTAGCAATTGATTCACCAGTGTTGTTTTCCTTTGACTGAATCTCTCATTTTCCTTGTTCAAATTTCTATCTCTAAGAAATCTCTTACTAAGAACCCTAGTATTGAATATTGCCCTCATGACAGTCATATAATAATTAAATTCAGTATTGTCCAGTGTTATAACCTCAAAATATCTCCCACCCGTGGTGTTAAAACCATTATTCCTGATATAAGTAAAACTGCATTTCTTGTGATTAAATACTACTAGAGAGAGATTCTTGTATACATGAGTGTTATCTGGATGATTTATTTCCATACATGTATGTACACCTTGAAGCCTGGTTTTTCCATATTGTTTGGAGATATCTGCATCCTCAGTGATTAAAAGCAATGTTCACATCATTTGAACAGCGACTGTTACAAGAAAGCCCTTAGAAGAGGCTTAGTCCCATTGTGTAACTTGTGTAGCATTAAGGTAGTTGTCCTGATTAAGACTAATATTTCGAGCTGCTGTTCAGCTCCTGTAAATGCTCCACTTTTTAATTCTTTATTTTGTTTAGAACTAGTTTCAGTAAATTTAATTAATTCAAGTTCTTGTGTGTAATAAATATATTCTTGTACTCATTCGTTTCAAGATGGTGACCTATCCACTGGATTTTTTATGTCATTCATAGCTTTGTGGGCCTTAGAAAACAGGTTACGTAGGTCTCTGGTGAATACAAGGCAGTAGTGAGCTGATTAAGCACTAAATTAAAGTAAATAACCAGCCACCCACATAATAACAATATATATATATATATATATATATATATATATATATATATATATATATATATATATATATATATATATATATATATATATATATATATATATATATATATATATATATATATACATACTAGCTGACCAACCTGGCACTGCCTGGGAAAACTGACAACCTATAAAACAACTCTCTTCTCTTTCCTGTTAAGGTAGTGGATTCAGTTACATTGCCCAGCATTTTGACATTTTATATTTCTCCCCTTCTCACCCCCATTCCTATCGGGGCTGCATTTGGACTTAAAGGGCATCAGGAGCATTACTATTAATCTCAGCAACCTCAAAAACTACGGATTGGACACTAATATCTGTCATTTTTGGTTATTTTTACATGTCATCCCCTTCCTTCTCTCTTTTGGGGCTGAACTTGGACTTAGGGGGCATTGGGAGTGTTACTATTCATCTCAGTGGCCTCAAAAGCTATGGATTAGTCACTGATACCTGTAGTTTTCCTTTTTTATATGTCACCCCCTTCCCACCTTTTCTCACCCCCTTCCTATCAGGGTTGAAATTGGACTTAAAGGACATTGGGAGTGTCATTATTCACATCAGAACCCTCAACAAATATGGATTAGACACTAATATCTGTCATTTTCGGTTATTTTTACAGTCACCACTTCCCACCCCTTTTCACCTCCCTCCCTATTGGGGCTGAGCTTGCACTTAAAGGGCATTGGGAGTGTCACTATTCATCTCAGTGACCTTGAAAACTATGGATTCGATTCTAATATCTGTCACTCTTGAAATTTTATTTTTCACACCTTCTCACTCCCCCCCCTTCCTATCGGGACTGAACTATGGATTAGACACCAATATCTGTTGTTTCTGATCATTTTTACATGTCACCCCTTTCCCACCCCTTTTCACCCCCTCCCTACTGGGGGTGAACTTGGACTTGAATGGCATTGGGAGTGTCACTATTGTTCTCAGGAATCTTGAAAACTGTGGATTAGACTGAACTTAGACTTGAAAGGCATCGGGAGTTGTCATTATTAATCTCAGTGACCTTGAAATCACTGCCCAGCATTTTTGACATTTTGTATTTCACCCCTTCTCACCCCCCATTCCTATCGGGGCTGTACTTGGACTTAACCCCTTCGCCACTGGCCTGTTGCACTGCCGATAACGCTTGCATACCGCATGAGACCGCGAGTATATCAGTCATCATTTGCTCTCACTAAACTTTCTGTTATTCATATTTTTCATTTATATTCTTATGTGAAAACATTGTGTACATACCAATGAATATTTTTCACCACATTGGCTATATACATATATATATATATAATCAGAAAGCTACAAAGACAATAATTCACTCTGTAATATATTTTCATATATGTTACAAGGGGAATTTTAGGTGATATAAGTCCGAACTTCCCGGGGATATTTTCAGTGACACACTAACCAGTCGGCCGACTGGTTGTGTGTCACTAAAGTCCTGATTCCCCGTCCGTCGCTGGTTCGATCCCACGGGACGGTGGCCACTGGTTAGTGTGTCACTGTAAGTCTGATTCCCCGTCCGTCGCTGGTTCCGGGACGGTGGACTTATTATCACCTAAAATTCCTTCTTGGTAATATATGAAAATATATTACTCGAGGTAGAGGAATTGGACGTTTGTAGCTTTCTGATTGTATATGAATCACGGTGATGTGATAAATAGTCATATATATATATATATATATATATATATATATATATATATATATATATATATATATATATATATATATATATATATATATATATATATATATATATATATATATATATATATATATATATATCGAAAAAGAGAGGAATATTTAGTGAAAAAGTAATTGCAGAAATAGAAATAGTAGTAAAGTAGTAGAAATAAAGTATTTAGTAAAATATTAGTAAAATAGTACTAGTAGTAATAGCAGTATATACTAGTTTTCTTTTGGAAACAGTTAGTATACATCAATGAATGTTTATGGCATTGGTAATAATAATAATAATCATAATAATAATAATAATAATAATAATAAAAAAATTCAACAGTAATACCACTACTACTACAACTTGTAGTAGAAAAATGATGATAATAAAAATTACATGTTAGTGTAAAAAAAAATGAAAGAAGTTTTCAAAAAACAGTACACTTTCCTATTGACCAAAAATACTCCTCTGCCCGAGCATTCATCCATTCACACAGTCTGTCAATATCATCATCACAAAAAAAGAAACAAAATGCATCTCGTGGGCAGGTGAAGTCAGGTGTGCAAACAGAGATCCCATTGTCATCCGTGAAATCGAGGGGTGGGTCTGGGCGCTTGTCACAAAATGGATCTGTTATGAACTGCCAACCTTCATCGACAATGGGTTCAATGTCTTCTAAAATCTCGGTGTCGCTGTCATCCTCTAAGCAACTATAACAACTATCACTATAATCATCTGACAGATCTAGCAGGTATTCCTACCCAGGATCTGAAATACTATCATCCGACATCATGATACTGAAAAAAAAAAAAACCTGTAAAATAACTGCAATCAAAAGGAGAAAAAGTTTAGCATTCGAATCCAAATGGTTTACTCACAAGATCGTGACAATGTTTCATACATAACAGCTTGAGGCGCACTGACATGTGCTGCTGGACGATACCCCTTATAATATCCCATATGAATATGACGTCACGACGACCATCGGACACTCATTGGCTAGAAAGAATAGTGGGTGGAGCTTCTGCACCTCTCTCGTACACAATACTACGCCTGAAACCCATCCAAGCTGAAGAAAACAGCTCTGCTTTTCAAGGAGGGATGAAAGACGTATAGGCGTATGTCGCGGTCTTTTATTACTGTACCGTAAAAGACGTACATGTGTACGTCCCGGTGGCGAAGGGGTTAAAGGGCATCGGGAGCATTACTATTCATCTCAGCAACCTCAAAAACTATGGATTAGACACTAATATCTGTCGTTTTTGGTTGTTTTTACATGTCATCCCCTTCCCACCCCTTCTCATCCCCCTCCCTATTGGAGATGAACTTGAATTTAAAGGGCATCACAAGTGTCAGTATTCAACTCAGCAACCTCGAAAACTATGGATTACACACTAATATCTGTTATTTTTGGTTATTTTTACATGTCACACCTTAGCCACGTAAAATAAGTCTAATCCTTCGGGCAAGCCCTAGGAGAGCTGTTAATCAGCTCAGTGGTCTGGTAAAACTAAGGTATACTTTTTTTTCTCACAACCCCCCTTCCTACTGGGGCTGAACTTAGACTTGAAGGGCATTGGGAGTGTCACTGTTCATCTCAGCGACCTCAAAAAGTGTGGATTAGACACATATCTTCTTTTTCAGTTATTTTTACATGTCACCCCTTCCCACCCTTTCTTACCCTCCCTTCCTTTTGGGGCTGAACTTGGACTTAAAGGGCATCGGGAGTGTAACTATTCACCTTAGTGACCTTGAAAACTGTGGATTACACACTAATATCTATCTTTTTCAGTTATTTTCACATGTCACCCCCTTCCCACCCCTTTTCAACCCCTTTCTATTGGGGCTGAACTTGGACTAAATGGCATTGGGAGTGTTGCTATTCATCTCAGAGACCTCGAAAACTATGTATTAGACACTAATATCTGTCGTTTTTTATTATTTTTACAAGTCACTACTCCCCACCACTTTTCACCCCACTCCCTATTGGGGCTGAACTTGCAATTAAAGGGCATCGAGAATGTCACTATTCATCACAGTGACCTTGAAAACTATGGATTCGACTCTAATATCTGACATTCTTGACATTTTATTTTTCACCCCCTTCTCACACGTCCCCACCCCTTCCTATCGGGGGCTGAACTTGGACTTGAACAGCATTGAGAGTTTCACTATTCATCTCAGCAACCTCAAAAACTATGAATCAAATATTAATCAGTTATTTTTACATGTCACCACCTTCCCACCTCTTCCCACCCCCTTCCTGTTAGGACTGAGCTTGGACCTAAAGGGCATCAGGAGTGTCACTATTCTTCTCAGTGATCTCAAAAACTATGAATTAAACACCAATATCTGTTGTTTCGGTTATTCTTATGTGTCACCCCCTTACAGTCCCCCTTTGTATCAGAATTGAACTTGGACTTGAAGGGCATCAGGAGTCTCATTATTTATCTCAGTGACCTCAAAAACTATGGATCAGATCTAATATCTGTTGTTTTTTATTATTTCTACATGTCATCCCTTTCCCACCCCTTATGAACCCCCTCCCTATTGGGGGTTGAACTTGGACTTAAAGGGTATCGGGAGTGTCACTACTTCTCCTCAGGGAACTTGAAAACTGTGGATTAGGCACTAATATCTATCATTTCAGTTATTTTTACATGTCACCACCTTCCCACGCCCTTCTCACCCGCCCCCTTTCCCATCAGGGCTGAACTTGGACTTGCAAGGCATCAGGGTTATCACTATTAATCTTGGTGACCTTGAAAACTATGGATTAGATACTAATATCTGTCGTTTTCGGTTATTTTTACGTCACCCCTTCCCACACCCCTCCCTGTCAGAGCTGAACTTGGACTTAAAGGGCATCGGGAGTTCCATTATTCGTCTCAGCGACCTCAAAAGCCATGGGTGGGGCATTAATGTCTGTTGTGTTCTGTAATTTTTACATTTCATCTCCTTCCCACACCCCACTCTCCCTTTGGTGGCAGTGATGTCTTACCCCCAGATGGTAAGTCATATGTATACCAAGTTTGGCTGAAATTGTTTAATGTGTTTCAAAGTTTATGTGAAACATACACACACACACACAAACATACATACATCCATTTTATATATATATATATATATATATATATATATATATATATATATATATATATATATATATATATATTAAAGTGAATTTATGCATGTTTGTGCGCTATAGAAATCCGAACTGCTTGACAGATCCAGACAAAATTTGGCACGTGGCCCCTATGTGACCCCAGAAAGGTTATCACTCAAATTCAAACCTGTACCCCCATAACAGACAAACAAACTCAGACATTTGTCCCAATTATCCAGACTGCTGTCCCTTTTATGTGGATATTAGTTGGTAGGGACTTATCGAAATCAGTAAAGCTGGAAACTACGATAAACACAGTTGGGCTTCCTCCCCTACGTGTTAGAACAACAGGTTGCTAAGCTTCTTGCCCAGTGCGATGTGCAAGATGTTTCATAATGCTTTTTTATTAGTTGAAATGCTAATACCCTCATTAATTCGTTCGTTTCTTGTTCGTTTTTACCTTCAAAACATTATAGCGACTGCTTCATGGCGTTATGATGTTGTATTTAGTTATAAAGTCGATTTAAATGAGGTTTGGAAAAAGATTAATTATCGGGCTTTCTGCCAACAACTTAGGACGAGTGGAAAACATACACTTGCAGTGAATCTCTCTCTCTCTCTCTCTCTCTCTCTCTCTCTCTCTCTCTCTCTCTCTCTATATATATATATATATATATATATATATATATATATATATATATATATATATATATATATATATATATATATATATATATATATATATATATATAATCCACCCTCCTTCTACAAATCCTATTTATATTTAATACCTAACAAAATGACTGAAAGCTTATATCTAAATTTAAAGCTGTCACACATAGTGACACCTGGCAACTACATCTAGTCTTGAACAGCAAGACTGGACTACACGTCAATTCACACCTTATGTTGGTGTAATCTTACAGTAAGGAAAACCATTCCCGTCATTTAGGAAAATAAAATTATTGTTTATGGTTATTTATTAGAGTGGTGTATATTCTTTTCTATCTTTTGTCAACGTGTATTTATACAAAACAATAAATAGTCGTTTGCATTACATTCCTCACACAAAGGGGATGTTTTTGTTTATAATAACTGATTACGTCATCACCAAAGATACAAATTGACCGGGTCGATATAGTAATTATTTCTATTTCTCTGTGTAACTTTATATTTAATGCTACGTTAATGTATTTGATGTCATTGTAAAGATAATGAGTTATAATTTATTATGTTATGTTAAAAACGCCCCTAAAACTAATATAAAATATATGAATCACGAGTTGAAATTAGCTGTACTGGAAAATGTTTTGCTGTTTTTTTACTTAATCTGAAGAGGAGGTGGAAGACTAACTGCTGCAGTAATTCACGTAATAATGGGAAAGAAGCAAAAAGGCGTAACAGAGCATAGTCTAAATATTTCTCATTGGAAAAAGACGTATATTCTCATACAGTATTAATGAATGAGCCTAATTTAGAACCCGGGGTTGATTCAGTTTTTTATGAAATGGGCAGTGAAGTTTACTTTCATTATGGTAACACCTCTCATAAAAAGTCATGACATCGGCCTAGTCCTATACCAATTTGTCTGTACTACATGGAAATATTGTTTAAAATTTTTATTATATGTTTTGGACTTATAATGGCATACAAATAACGTTGGAGGGTCTAACAATGAAATGAATTAGGCCTATACATAAATTATTCATATTCTGATCAAAGTGGCTGAGATCCTTCCCAGATGAAATTCAGTGACACATTGTCACAAAATCATTGCTTGTCCATCCCCACATGCCATTACCTATCAGTCAGTCAGAAGGACTTTAGGTGATTCCACCTTTCTGGTGAATGGACCGACTATGCCCACAACTGTCGTCTGCACGAAAGTTTTAACATCAGTTTTGGTGAACTGATAGAAGAAATGACAGGTAATCCTGATAGTGAATACTTGGCCAAAGGCTTTTGAATTCTGACAGTGAATGTGAGAGAGAGAGAGAGAGAGAGAGAGAGAGAGAGAGAGAGAGAGAGAGAGAGAGAGAGAGTTTATCGGTTATCACTCAGAGTTTTCCCGGGCAACACTGGGCTGGTCAGCTAGTATATATATTTGTGTATATATATATATATATATATATATATATATATATATATATATATATATATATATATATATATATATATATATACATATATAATTGAATGTTTGTATGTTAGTTTGTAACTTTGTGCACTATAGAAATCTGATCCACTTGACTGATCTAGACAACATTTGGCAGTGGTAATCACTTGATGAAACTTATATAACAGGGTAGGTACCCCCGCCCCCTTCCCCCTCCCTTTGTAATGGATGCGGTAAATAAATTCTACGGGTTTATTGTACCTAATTTCATGTACTTGAGACCAAAGAAATATATTATTGAAAATGTTTTTCAGTCACCTGGATAAAAGGGACAGACAGCACCGTAATACCTGAATAAAAGGGACAATCACCACAGTAACACCTGGATAAAGGGGACAGACAGCACAGTAATAACTGGATAAAAGGGACAGTTACCACAGTAATACCTGGATAAAAGGAAAAGTCATCACAGTAATACCTGGATAAAAGTGAGATAGCACAGTAATACCTAGGTAAAAAGGACAGTCACCACAGTAATACTTGTCGGTTCACCCACGACTGTTCGGAGAGTGAACGTTCACATGAAAAAAGTAGAACCGTCAGTCGGACTGTCAACACATACACCTCCCCTCTCCTCCCTCCCCCCCCTCTTCCTCCCCTCCCTTTCCCTCGCCCTACACGTTTTCCAAGGCAGCGCCGGGTTGGTCAGGTAGCATGTGTGTGTGTGTGTGTGTGTGTGTGAGTATATGTATATATATATATATATATATATATATATATATATATATATATATATATATATATATATATATATATATATATATATATATATATATATGAACATTTTGCATTTACCTCTAATAGGTGGTGGCCTCCTAGTACACACCGTGTGTGTGTGTGTGTATGTATTCGAAAATTTTTATTATATGTTTATGAAACCCCTTAAGTTGACTTGGTACCTACTTTGGGATATTTTATTCCAACAGTTCAGCCACTACGATACCAAGAAGACTTTCTGTGATAAAAGGTTCTATGCTTTTCTCTCCTTTTTTTTCGAATGGTTTTCCTTATCGTATGGTAATAAATACATGTCTTTTGAATCAGTTCATCAGAAACATTTCTTTCAAATTGTAATCATAGGTTTTTAATCTATTACCATTTTCTTATATATATATATATATATATATATATATATATATATATATATATATATATATATATATATATATATATATATATATAATTTTAATTTTGCCTTCCTCCTGTTCGGCTTCTTTCTTTCCGCACAGGTATTTCATCTTGTGAATACTTGCTGTGTAAAATAATAATAATAACAATAATAATAATAATAATAATAATAATAATAATAATAATAATAATAATAATAATAATAATAATAATAATAATAATAATAACAAATATTGTCATCGTTAAGATTATCATAGAGGAAACAGTTTTTCTACTTTCTAGAGCTAATATAAACAGAAATCTTGAACCTTTGAGAATTTAATTTAATTATGAAATTGTAATTTCACGAAAGGTATTCCTCTCACTCCAAAAGCGATCCTCATTAATACAGTCCATGGCCACTCTAAAATGAAGTGAATGTTGATTTGCAATACTGATTTCCATTTACAAACGACCTACCATAACATATCTTATGTTGCTGCTTGAAGAATTTACCCAACGAGTGAATTCGACAATGAAAGTCATTTTACTTTAAATTCCATCAATTATTTGCTTCACAGGAGGGCATCTCCTACATTGTCCCATGTGTTCTGGAATGTGGGCAGGATTAGAGTTAACATGGTGCTTGCCTTTGGAACCAGCTGCAAGTTTTCTGTCCAGACAGTTTTGGCACTGGAATTTTAAAGAATCGTTCCAGAGTTGATTGCATGAGCTCCATGAGAATCTCGGTACAGGACTGGCTGGTCTTCTTAATCTATTTTATAACATTATTATTATTATTATTATTATTATTATTATTATTATTATTATTATTATTATTATTATTATTATTATTATTATTATTATTATTATTATTGTTGTTGTTGTTGTTGTTGCTGTTGTTGTTGTTGTTTATTTATTTATATTTTTATTTATTTATTTGCTGTGATGGTTGACTAAAGTCGATGCGAGTTGTGACATTAAATAAGCAGAACTTTCCTACAGATTTAAACAGTAATATATATACAAACGTTTCATAAATATTAATCCTATGACTGCAAAGTTGCGGAGGAGCCTTTTGCATAATCGTGATACGTTATATGAACGACGCTTGAATACAATTATTGTAACAGACTGGTAATGCAAGTGTTTTGATCAAACTTCCATTACCTGACCTTCTAATGAAAAACATTTAATTCCTTATCATTTTCTGTTAGGAACTCTAAACATTATGTAAATTAAATTTATTATCTTGTTATCAAATATTCTCGCTTTAGAACTTGGTTGAATTCTTCCGATAATTAACAAAGAGGTTCGGACTATATTTCAGTGGATTTAATCTTTTTTTATTAAACCTTGTTGTAATCGTTTTCAATATTTCTTATCGAAAATTAAGCTGTATTTTAAAATGAAAAACGAACAAAATATAAGAAAATAAAAATGCTCCAATTTCACAATTTTTTCTCTTTTCTATTTTGAATGAACTATTTTTCAAAAGGGAAAATTCAATTTTAGAATATCCCGAATGCATTACACGAATGAGTTAGATGGTTGTGATGATATTTGACTTTCATATCGCCTCAGAAGCACAGAAAAATATAGTTGTAATGAAATCAAGAATTTTTTTTTTCAAGGTCAACGAAGAGTAATTTCTTTGTTGGAGTACGTGAATTATACATTTGAAAGTGTAGAATAAAGTGTCAAATATAAATAAAATGTGAATAATATATAGGCAAATAATCAAATGAAATAAAGCTTGAATCCGCATAAAAATCAAAGTCCACTCTCCTTAGATCCGTAAGAAGGAAAAAAAATCAGTCGAGCGTGCATGGTCACAAGAGGTGTCGGGAGGGAGAAGCGGAGATGCCATAGGTACTTTCCTCATGACGTGCGAATCGGAAATTATAGACTTACTTGTGACTCTTTAAGAACCCTTCATTTGCAAAGCTTATCTACTAATAATTAAGGGTAATCTTGTGATTAATTATTGCTAAAAACTATATATGAAAATATTAATGTGACAACGCCTTCCACACATATTGTTTTGACTGTGTAAATTGCTTATGCAGCAAAAAGTTATAGCTATGGTGTAATTTAACTGGAAATTCAGGCTTGTGCAGTATTTTAAGGTCTTCGTTAACAGCATGGATACACATAAAAATGACCACCAAATTCTTCTGTATGTTGAATCACTCCTATCAGCTGCCTCTAAACCTAATAAGCTTAAGTAAAAACAAGCCAAGTATTTATGGAACTTGACAGCAAAATTAAATGCATTTTTTAAGTTCAGTTATGTATCTGTTGCAGGGAAGAGAAAACTGTCAGATTTAGAGATGGTGAGGAGGAAAACGATTACAAGTTTGGGTCAGTAGCTCTGGGTCAATCCTTTTCATTAAAGGACCACCGTACTATACAGTCTATGCAGTCGTGATGAATACTAACAATACATAAAAGAAAAGAAAAAGTAAAAATGACTTTAATTATTAAAAAGAATACCAACGAGCTGTAAAATTAATGAAAATAAAGTGAAACTGTCCAAATTTATTAATTTACGTGACTTATTATCATTTTTATTCCTTTAAAGGGAAGAGAGAGAGAGAGAGAGAGAGAGAGAGAGAGAGAGAGAGAGAGAGAGAGAGAGAGAGAGAGAGAGAGAGAGAGACAATGAACTGGAATTACCTAATGTTTGAACTGGAGTTAATTTTTCTCACATTTCTTAATGTACGATGATAATTCATTGTCCCCATCTCTCAGCTCTGCTGTTTATAAGAAAAAGAAAACGAGGAAATGCCACAGAGAATTATAAATCAAGGTCCAAGGAAAGGGTATCCACGATGCACAAATTACCTTCGAGAAATAAAAACATGTCACCGGTCTAAAGAGATTGGGTGGGGACCATGATTGAGGGCTCCCTTTTTTGACTGGCTTCGGTCCTTATTAATATCACGAGCTTGTTGGTGCGCACCACTCTGAACTGCTGTCTCCCCTACCCTCCCGATCCCCTACCTATCCCGCCCCCACCCAGGGCGGACAAACAGGTCTGCAAAAGGAAGGTGGATGTTTCCCTTACCTACCCCGCCCCCACCCGGTGTGGAAAAACCAGTTTGAAGGGGATGGGTGGCTGTGTCATGTCTCCCCCTACTGTCAACCGGGAAAGGACAAACAAGATCCACTCGGATTATATAATTACAGATTGTTAGTGCCAAGCTGCCCAGAGGAACTATAATTATTGTTTATGCAGATGATATCCTTATTCAGTCAAGAACTTATCTTCAAATGCAAAACTCGTTGAATATTATTGGCAGAATTTATGATGAGCTAGGATTTGTGATCACAACTGAAAAGACAAAAGTTATGTGTATCAAAAGGGGACATAGGGAAGACCTGATACTGCAAAATTATAAGCTTCAATATGTTGATGTATGCAAATATTTTGGGGTCTATGTAGGTGGTAATCATGGCAGGGGAATGGTGGTTCAGTATTTAATCACATGTTACAAAACTAGAATGAGACCTCTAAAAGCCATGGCATTTGGCTGCTAGGGGTCATCAGTAACTGTACTTTGTGCAATGTATGTGGCATACATCAGAACTGTGATTGACTATGTTGCTCCTGCTCTTGTCTGCCTTTCAAAATCCAAATTGGCAAAATTTGAAGCCATTCAAAAGTGAAGTAATGGGAATTATCTTGGGCTGTCCAGTAACTTCAAGGGTATCAAATATGAGGATAGAGTTAGGACTGGCATCGACAGAAGAAAGAGTTAGAGAAATCAACACCGTTATTGGCATTAAAGAGACTCTTCCAAAGACAGAACTACTGAATGCTATTAGATTGGAGCAAACAGCAGGGAACAGCTGGACTGCAGTAACAGCTAAAGATATTCAGTATTACAATGTCGTAGATTTTGGTCTATTAACAAACACATTTGGACAGCCACTTCCTCCATGGGAGTCCATGTCCATTAAAGTGAATGTAGACAGACCACCGTGTACAAAGGCCGACATGTCTACTTATGAAATGGGACCGCATTATCAAGCAGCAATATAAGAAAATATGGAAGTAGGAGGATACGTAGACCAACTGTACTGTGATGGATCATTGAGTACAGATACTGGGTGTGCGGTTCCACGGTAACTCTACTGAATAGTGGTACTTTTGACTCAGAATTAGACACAAAGGTCAGGATACAAGACTAGGCTTCATCCACACAGGCTGAACTGATGGCCTTGCTGTTGGCCTTGACACAAACCAATTGGAGGGGTAATGATTCCTTAAGAATTACTGACTGTATGTCTGCCCTACAGGCGTTAAAAACTAGCAAGTCTCTGTGTATGAAAAAATTAGTCAATGAAGTTAAAAGGAAAATAAGGAAACTGACAGTAAGGGGCATAAAGGTCAAGTTCATGTGGGTTCCCTCTCACTTTGGGATACTTGGTAATGAAAGGGCAGTTGAGCTGGCTAAAGAGGCTGCTCTAAAGGACACCATTGACTACAACCTTGGGTTAACAATAAAAACAAGGCTCAGGAGTCTTCAGAAACTAGCACACAGCAGGAGATAGAGAGGGAGTCAAGCAGATCAATTTCAGTTCTATAACAAGGTAGCAATGCACGCTACATATACATATGGAAAAAAAAGGGATTAGTAAACATAAAGAGTTGGTGAACGCTAGATCAATATTAGGATACAGCTACTCATGGCAGGTAATGGGAAACGAGGAAGGCAGGGCAAATGACTGTAGAATTTGCAATGAAACTGATGGACATACACTCCATCATTATATCATGACATGCCCTAAAATACAGGAGTATAGCGATGACAACTTCACAACTTTGGAGGACCAAATAATACATCTGCTTACAGGAGGGTCCATCAGTGACGTACTTAAAAGGTTAGAAAATTTTGCAATACCCAAATAGTAGGAATATTATTGTTAATGGAATTATGGTAATGCTTATTGAAGTTAAAACTGGTGACTGTTATCACTTTTCAGTCCTTACCTGACTCTTTTGCATTGTGATCTTGTATAGATTTCCACAGCAACAATTAATGTAGCCAAGGCCATGAACATTGTAGTTATTAGTGCCTGGTATGTGTATGCGTTTTTCCCTGTTATTATCATTATTATTATTTCTGCTGTCATAAATTTGTTATTATCTTATTGTTATTACCATTATTCAACCTCAGACGTGTGTACCTTTAGGAGAGGATAAGACTTTTTTTTTGTCTATTTATTTTTTAATTTATATATAAATGTAAATATATTTATATTATATATATATATATATATATATATATATATATATATATATATATATATATATATATATATATATATATATATATATATATATATATATAGGTTGTTCCTCTATGTGACTCTATGTGACCCTTTTGGGCGTCCTGTGTATGTATCTTTAACTGATGCTACGCTTCTCACAGGATGGGAGGGAGTATCCAATAAACTAGTCTCACCATGCACAATTCAATTCAGTTTGGTGGCTCAACCTTTTTTTTATACTCCTTGCAGTAAATTTCTTTGAAATAAATCAGTAAGGTTTTGATAAGTCGTAAGCAAAATAAAAAAAAAATACCTAAATAAACAAACATGTACGGATAATACGTATATTCTACCCAATATCATTGGAGAACTAAAAAATAAAAAATAAAAAAATAGCAGTGAACGTGGCAGTAAAACTCATGAGATTTCAAGAAGCTGAGAGAGCTTCTAGTTTTATGCTTTAGGTGCGAAAATTTCATTAACATTAGCGCGACAGTTCGATTAGCTTCATGATATGCCTTTCTATCCGTTAGCCATGTAATCTAATTATATATCTCAAACTATGATCTTAATGACTTTTTATTTCTAATATTCGTAGTAGAAGAACGAACTTTCGGTCTTTTCGCTTTAACCTTACTGTTTCAGGCACCCATAACATCACATCATGAACTTGACAACTAATTACAGCTTTATATACGTCTGTATTATTATTATTATTATTATTATTATTATTATTATTGTTCAGTAGATGAAACCTACTCATATGGAACAAGCCCACAGGGACCATTGAGTGGAAATTCAAGCTTCCAAAGAATATGGTGTTCATTAGGAAGAAGTAAGTGGAAATAAAGGGAAATACGGAAAGAAGAGATCCCACTTATTAAAAAAACAAAAAATAGATCAACAAATAGATAAATAGATAAGAATGTGTTAAAATGCAAGAAGAATAGTTTTAGGGTAGAATTCATTGCATTTTTGCTTGAACTTCTGAAGTTCCAACTGCACGACATCCTCTGCGAGGCTGTTTCACAGTCTAACGGTGTGAGGAATAACGAACCTCTGGAACTGAGAAGTCCAAGTCATAACTGCTACTATTAGGAAACTGATAACGACACAGTAAATTGCTAAATTTTTCTTGTTTATTCTGTTATTGTTTTTTATATAGAATTTAATTTCCTCTCAAAGTTCCTAAAGTCTGGCTACAAAAGGTTGAAACTCGAAGGTTATATTGGCGAGACTGCCATATTTTTTTCATGCCATTCAAACTTTTTCAGAAAAAAAGGCGATGATCTGGTAGATATGGCTTTTTTTTTTTTTTGAGTGGCGTTGCCATTTCCTCGTTTATAGATGATATACTGAAGTGACTGCGAGTTCCAGTAAAAAGGGGATTGTCTATCACCTCCCTCCATTCGTCAGTGCAACAGCAAAACACAAAGATCAAAATATTATACTTGGACCTTGCTATACGTTTTAGTTTCATATGGCTCAATACAAAATTGAATTAAAGATATATATATATATATATATATATATATATATATATATATATATATATATATATATATATATATATATATATATATATATATCTTTAGTTCATACTCGAATATTCTCATTCTCAGGATTAACCTTAACCTCGATTAGAATTAAATACAGCCTTCGGCAACATGAGAAACCCTTCTATTTAAATAGATACTGCTTTTTCTGGACTGATATATAAGTAAGTAGACAGGAGATTGACAGACAGATAACCAAACTATGATAATACTTACCAATATAAGTTTGTATGCTTTGTGCTTTATCGACATAAATCATTGGAATATCTTTGCAACTATCGTCTTCAGCTCCAGGTATATTTACATGTCACAGGTCTAAATAAGTTCTTGAGGGGCAGAGACTCCAAGTACACTCATAGATTATTTAACTCGATGATGGGTCGTTAAGCAATAATCACATTTATAGATCATATAATTTTTTTGTTATCTTAGTACGTGTAACCCTATTTACTTAGCGTGGATTAAGGCGCTCTCAAAAAATATTTAATACTCCGGGACTTTAAAGAGACCGTTTAGAAGATTTGACTGTTCCTTTCAAGTTTTGGAATACACGCAACGTATTATTCCATGACGTTTGACTCCGGTCCCTAAAACCCAATTAAGTTTAGAAAACATGGGGTCGTAGCGATCTCTCAAAATAGTTGAAGCATTAGAACCTCCAGTCCGAAAAAGTTCAGACTGCATGGAACAAAGCGATTTCTCAGAACATTTGATAATGGCACTTCATACCTTCCGAAGTTTAATTGACCCTTACTGACCCTTACAGCCATAGGAAGTTTAGGGACAGTTTCAAATAAATGTCATTAAATTCTGATACATTTCACAATAAGTCCTTGAAAAATATCCGTTATCGTGGCCGGCCAGTCGGGATTATGCATAATAAGACAACACAATTTTGAGACCATATTCGTCGTTTCAACTTTAAAAGGTTACTAAAAGATATACGAAATCAATATCAAAGCAAAAAGGCAACGAATTAATATATACAAATTCATCAATGAAATACAAAATTCTTAAATAATTATTATGGTCACTCACTAAATATCGCTTCTTTTTATTCGTCAGGGTCAAAGAGAATTGTAAAACATATGGCCGGCAGTTGTTTGCTAAAACTCTAAATATTGACTCTTTTACATCATTATGTAAACACGCACAAACAGGAGAATAGTACATTATATATATATATATAATATATATATATATATATATATA